>NC_061087.1:26642489-26729989 GCF_015104395.2 Macrobrachium nipponense | reverse complement strand
CGGAATTTTGTTTAATTTTGAAATAAATTTAAGCTCAGACAATTGCAGGTTTCAGTGCTAAAATAAAATTGTTTACTTTATCATTTTCGAGGGTAACTGTATGGTTACGAATAAGTTTTGTTTGAGATGCACGGAATAAACTAATACACACACACTCACACATATTATCCTAAATTTCGACATCACACATATATATATATATATATATATATATATAGATATAGATATATATATATATATATATATATATATATATATATATATATATATATATATACGTATACACACACACATGTATATATATATATATATATATATATATATATATATATATCTATATATATATATATATATATATATATATAGATATATATATATATAATATATATATAGATATATATATATATATATATATATATATATATATATATATATATATATATATATATATACACTATACACACACACATGTATATATATATATATATATATATATATATATATATATATATATATATATATATATATATATATATACGAAGAATCGACAAAAATGACATTTTCTACACCGAACCATCTTCACATTAGGTTAAGTGTCTATATCTCTATATTGTTGGACTACCAACACTCTTCCGTAATTCATTTAAAGTTACCAAAAATTCACTTCCTCTCCTTCAGGTTACACGATCATTAATTGAACGTATTGGTCTATTCATTTCTGACAAGGGACGTATGAAGTTCTCGGCAACAAAGTGATTCTACCACTCTTTTATGGACTGTTATTAAGTAAATGGAGTTTCATTTGTCACAAGTATTAGCGTGGCGAGAAACAGGGAGCAGCGTTTTGTCCCTGACGCCAATCTAATATTAATTCATTATTCCTTTCGACTTGATCGGTTTCTAAAACATGCTTTCAAAGTGAAGGAATATCTTTAGAATGCATTCACCACGGGTTATAAGGACTACCCCGTCGATTCCCTTCCGTTTTCATGGTATGCATTTTGATCGATTAAAGAACACTCACTTCTATTTTCTCTCCTTTTCTCATTATCTCTTTCTCTTTCTCTCCACTCTATAAGAACCGCAACATTCATCTAAAAACTAGATAAGCAAATCACTATTTGGGTCAAAACAGGCACAATGATTTTTTTGATATCGGTCCCATCATGTAACTTCAGTTACGAGAGAGAGAGAGAGTTTCAAGGATTAGGATGTCCCAAAGACTTGTTAGTCCATCCGAGGAGAAATCTGGTGCTAACTTATCTCTAGGGGCAGGTTTTACTGTATCACAGTGTCCTAATGATTTTGTCTAGCCTTCCACATAGTTGCTGTTTGCGACCTCTGGTGGCGGTTTGTTCCACGTGTCACATATCTTGTATGTAGATAAATTCCCAGAATAGGAAGTGTTGTATTTCTTGTCTGATTTTCGTTTAACGTGAATAGGTTACTGTCTACTATTGTTATGCCTTTTCAGTATTTTGAATATTTCTGTTAGTTGTCCTCGCGATCGTCGTGTTTCTAATCCACATATGTTCGGGCTCTCTTTCTGTCTCTCTTTCGAGAGAGAGAGAGAGGGAGAGAGAGAGGGAGAGAGAGAGAGAGAGAGAGAATATAAATCGAAGGGTAATCGAGAGAGAAGCAAACGACAAGAAATGATTTACCACAGCCTCATAAAATCCCGTTCTCCCATAAGCCTTTCTACTCTCTGGATGTTGGTAATTTATTGTCTGTCCCTCTGTCTCCCTTTCTGTCAGTCTGTCTACCTGTCTCTGTTTATTTTCATCCCCCTCTTTTTTTCCACGAAGGAAGTTTCAGTCTAACTTTATTTCCATACCTTCCAGGCCTTCGGACTGATGGATTCCAGCTGAACTATCTATATGGAAATTTTTGGCTCACCAAATCAATTTCAGTATCAAGTCAAAGGAATATAGGGAATATTGCCCCCTAGACGAGAATAAAAAAAAAATGTTTCCTCTATATTTTCCGAAAAATTGCTGATAAAACGTTTCGAGCGTCGATGACCTTAGTCATTGCGAAGCCAGAGTGTGTGAACGTATCAGTCAGTGAATGAAAGAACGTCAAGACGGACGAATGAAGACCAACGGAATTTTTCTTTAATTTTCATGTAAATTTAAGGTTAGAAAATTGCAGGTTTTAGTGCTAAAATAAAATTTCTTTACTTCAACATTTCCGAAGGTAATCTTGTACGTTTACGAACAAGTCTTGTTTGAGATGGGGGGAATTAACTAACACACACACATATATATGTATATATATATATATATATATATATATATTAATTATATATATATATATATATATATATATATATATATATATATATATATATATACTATAAATATTATATATATATTATATATATATATATATATATATTCATATATATATATATATATATATATATATATATATATATATATATATATATATATATATACATATATATGATATACTATATATATTATATATATATATATATATATATATATATATATATATTATAATATTATATGAAATATAATGCATATATAGGCCTTCAGTGGCATTAGGAATAAACAAAGTTGCAGTTAAAGAAATCTAAAAATTTCAGTGAAATTTTCACTTTGCAAAGATTGAAATGAACAAACATAATATGAAGGTTATCGATGCTTTCGTTTGAGCTGAATATAATTGAGGAATAATATTTATGAGAGAGAGAGAGAGAGAGAGAGAGAGAGAGAGAGAGAGAGAGAGAGAGAACCTGGGCAAAGCCTACTCGTTAATTTTAATGATCACCTCATCTCTTCGTCTTTTCACCCGTAATTAAAAAATAACCTGATGTACTGGAAAAAATTATATTTATTTTGAAAAACTGAGAATCTTGTAGATGATTAGAATACGGAATTTGAGAAGGATTTATGAACTGAAAACAATCTACCTGTCTCCTACTCGGGTTAGTCATCTTTGCAGATTAGTCCAACGTTGCAAATGAAGTTTTAATCCTTTAGTGAACTGAAAGTTGAGACAGAAGAGATGCAGCAGTCTTATTCACGTTAAGTACAATTATAAAGCGCATGTGACACTAAGCCCGGTGTCATACTATTATGAAGGAAAACTGAAAGTGTCATTCTATTATGAGGGAAAAATGAAAGTAATTCTCTACTTGCAAGTGTCATCTTTCTCCTTGTTTCCATTTTCGTCAAAGATTTTGAGCTAACGAAGCTGTTCTTTCATTTATTTGATTTTGCAATCTGCAATCTGGCTCCTGTGCCATTGTGTGTGTATGTGTGTGTTTGTGTGTGTGTGTGTGTGTTCTGTATCTTCTGGGACTCATGCTCACATTTAACCAGAGGAATATTTTATATGCTTTATTTACGTGTTTAAAATCTTACACAAGGGATTATCATACAAGTTTATGAATGAAGTTTGGTTTTATAAAGATATGCTGACAAATCCTTAAATATGGATAGGGATCATCTTCTGAATAATAATAATAATAATAATAAGCCCTCCACTGGAGCCTGTGCAAGAAACACCAGCTACCTTGCAGTAATAAGTGGTACGAGCACCAACCTGAGGGAGTGATAGAAAACGACCAGGCAAAGATCCTCTGGGACTATGGTATCAGAACAGATAGGGTGATACGTGCAAACAGACCAGACGTGACGTTGATTGACAAAGTCAAGAAGAAAGTATCACTCATTGATGTCGCAATTCCATGGGACACCAGAGTTGAAGAGAAAGAGAGGGAAAAATGGATAAGTATCAAGATCTGAAAATAGAAATAAGAAGGATATGGGATATGCCAGTGGTAAACATCGTTCCATAATCATAAGGGCACTAGGCAACTATCCCAAAATCCCTGAAAAGGAATCTAGAAAAAACTTAAGAGGCTGAAGTAGCTCCAGGACTCATGCAGAAGAGTGTTGATCCTAGAAACGGCACACATAGTAAGAAAAGTGATGGACTCCTAAGGAGCAGGATGCAACCCGGAACCCCACACTATAAATACCACCCAGTCGAATTGGAGGACTGTGATAAAAAAAAAGAAAAAAAAATAAATAAAAAAGAAATAATGAGTACCTATCCCTGATAGGGTAGGGTCCAGCTATGGGTTAAATAGCAAAACTCAGCAATGATGTTAAGAAATGAAGGAATAAACGACAACGACGTAAATGGAACCTCTGGCAACAGAGGAGCTTCGTCCGGCAGCCAGGTATTCAACCCAATTGAAGGGGAAGACGGTCAGGTACTTGGAGGTCGTCATCCAGCAACTGACCACCACAACGACAGTAACCAACAGCCTGAGATTGGAGCTGCAGACGCAAATCAAAAGAAGAAATGGACAAGAGAAGAAAATAAGGAAATATGGAGAAACTACATCAGAAGCAACCCGACGGCGAGAGGATATAGAAGAAGGTTGGTCAATATCTGGATTGAGAGGAATAACACCCCCCAAACAGAGGAGAGGCTGGCAGACCAAGTAAGGAACATAAAGAAAAAGAACTGGCTCTCCCCAACGAAAGAGAAGAACTGGAAAGGGAAATGTACACGACAACGAATTATACGAAGACGAACTGAGAGACGATGCCAACAGAAGGACGGACAGGGATGATGAGGTATCAAAACAACGACACACGAAGAAACACCGACGAAGTAACAGAGAGGACGGAATGGGTAGAAAAGATTAGACAATGGATGGAGCCAGAGAGAACAAAGATCCCCTCCATGAAAGCCTACAACACCAAGAAATTAAGGGAGAAAACAAGTGAGGCAAGAAATAATGGGCAAAATACACACCACCAGTATCACATAAACAAATAACTTGGTATATGCAGGAGCACGATTAGTAGCAGAACTGATGGGGATTCGAACGCCAACACCACCAGCACAATCAACCCATCAGAAACCAAAACAGCAACCTCCTTGGAAAAGGCGCCTGGAAAAGCAAATCATGGTGATGAGATCTGACTTGAGTAAACTGAAAGAGATGGCAGAAAAAAGGCTAAGAAGCAAGAAAACAAGGGAGGAACTCAACGAGAAATACAAAGTACAAGAGAGGGAATTAAACAACACAAAAGAAGATGTAAAACAGAGGCTTAAGGCCAAAACACATAAGATCCAACGGTACATGAAACAGGAATAAGGGATACCAACAGAACAAACTATCTTCGGAAACCAACCAGAAAAGACTATACAGCCAACTAAGAGGGGAAGACAACCACCAAGAAAATTCCTGAAGCCAAACCAAGTAAGAGACTCTGGGAAAACTTATGGAGCAATCTGGTACCACACAACAAACATGCAACATGGCTCCAGGAAGTCAAGGGGAAGAAGAAACAGGGAGAATAAAACAAGATTCACAGAGATCAAGACAGACACAGTCAGACACCCCAACTAAAGAAAAGGCCAAACTGGAAAGCCCAGGTCCCGATGAAGTCCATGGATACTGGCTCAAAAACTTCAAGGCCCTACACCCACGAATAGTAGAACAACTCCAGCATTGTATCTCAAATCACCATGCACCCAAATGGATGACCACAGGAAGAACATCCTTAGTACAAAAAGACAAGAATAAGAGAAATACGTATAGCCAGTAACTACAGGCCTATCACCTGCCCACCAATAATGTGGAAGTTACTAACAGGTATCATCAGTGAAAGGCTATACAACTACCTAGAGGAGACAAACACCATCCCCCACCAACAGAAAGGCTGCAGAAGGAAGTGTAGGGGCACAAAGACCAGATCCTGATAGACAAAATGGTAATGAAGAACAGTAGGAGAAGGCAAAACCAACCTAAGCATGGCATGGATAGACTATAAGAAAGCCTTCGACATGATACCACACACATGGCTAATAGAATGCCTGAAAATATATTGGGCAGAGGAAAACACCATTAGCTTCCTCAAAAATACAATGCGCAACTGGAATACAATACTCACAAGCTCTGGAATAAGACTAGCAGAGGTTAATATCAGGAGAGGGATCTTCCAGGGAGACTCACTGTACCCGCTACTCTTCGTAGTAGTACCATGATTCCCATGACAAAAGTACTACAGAAGATGGATGCCGGGTACCAACTCAAGAAAAAAGGCAACAGAATCAACCATCTGATGTTCATGGACGACATCAAGCTGTATGGTAAAGAGCATCAAGGAAATAGATACCCTAATCCAGACTGTAAGGATTGTATCTGGGGACCATCAGGATGGAGTTTGGAATAGAAAAATGCGCCTTAGTAAACATACAAAAAGGCAAAGTAACGAGAACTGAAGGGATAAAGCTACCAGATGGAGCAACATCAAACACATACGATGAGACAGGATACAAATACCTGGGAATAATGGAAGGAGGGGATATAAAAACACCAAGAGATGAAGGACACGATCAGGAAAGAATATATGCAGAGACTCAAGGCGATACTCAACCCAAAACTCAACGCCGAAAATATGATAAAAGCCATAAACACATGGGCAGTGCCAGTAATCAGATACAGCGCAGGAATAGTGGAATAGACGAAGACAGAACTCCGCAGCATAGATCAGAAAACCAGGAAACATATGACGATACACAAAGCACTACACCCAAGAGCAAATACGGACAGACTATACATAACACGAAAGGAAGGAGGAGAGGACTACTAAATATAGAGGACTGCGTCAATATCGAGAACAGAGCACTTGGGGCAATATCTAGAAAAACCATGTGAAGACGAGTGGCTAAAGAGTGCATGGGAAAAAGGGCTAATAAAAGTAGACGAAGACCCAGAAATATTACAGAGACAGGAGAATGACAGTCAGAACAGAGGACGAGCACAACAAACCAATGCACGGACAATACATGAGACAGACTAAAGAACTAGCCAGCGATGACACATGGCAATGGCTACAGAGGGGAGAGCTAAAGAAGGAAACTGAAGGAATGATAACAGCGGCACAAGATCAGGCACTAAGAACAAGATATGCTCAAAGAACGATAGACGGAAATAACATCTCTCCTATATGTAGGAAGTGCAATACGAAAAATGAAACCATAAACCACATAGCAAGCGAATGTCCGGCACTTGCACAGAACCAGTACAAAAAGAGACATGATTCAGTGGCAAAAGCCCTCCACTGGAGCCTGTGCAAGAAACATCAGCTACCTTGCAGTAATAAGTGGTACGAGCACCAACCTGAGGGAGTGATAGAAAGCGATCAGGCAAAGATCCTCTGGGACTATGGTATCAGAACGGATAGGGTGATACGTGCAAATAGACCAGACGTGACGTTGAATGACAAAGTCAAGAAGAAAGTATCACTCATTGATGTCGCAATACCATGGGACACCAGAGTTGAAGAGAAAGAGAGGGAAAAAAATGGATAAGTATCCAAGACCTGAAAATAGAAATAAGAAGGATATGGGATATGCCAGTGGAAATCGTACCCATAATCATAGGAGCACTAGGCACGATCCCAAGATCCCTGAAAAGGAATCTAGAAAAACTAGAGGCTGAAGTAGCTCCGGGACTCATGCAGAAGAGTGTGATCCTAGAAACGGCGCACATAGTAAGAAAAGTGATGGACTCCTAAGGAGGCAGTATGCAACCGGGAACCACACACTATAAATACCACCCAGTCGAATTGGAGGACTGTGATAGAGCAAAAAAAAAAAAAAAAATTTCAAATCCTTATATATGATGAAGGTTTATCTTCTGAATAATAATAATAATAATAATAATAATAATAATAATAATAATAATAATAATAATAATAATAATAATAATAATAATAATAATAATAATAAGGATTGTATCTGGGGACATCAGAATGGAGCTTGGAATAAAAATGCACCTTAGTCAACATACAAAGGGCAAAGTAACAAGGACTGACGGGATAAAGCTACCTGATGGGACCAGCATCAAAAACATAGATGAGACGGGATACAAATACCTGTGAATAATGGAAGGAGGGAATATAAAACACCAAGAGATGAAGGACACGATCAGGAAAGAATATATGCAAAGACTCAAGGCGATACTCAAGTCAAAACTCAACGCCGGAAATATGATAAAAGCCATAAACACATGGGCAGTGCCAGTAATCAGATACATCGCAGGAATAGTGGAATGGACGAAGGCAGAACTTCGCAGCATAGACCAGAAAACGAGGAAACATTTGACAATACACAAAGCACTACACCCAAGAGCAAATACGGACAGACTATACATAACACGAAAGGAAGGAGGGAGGGGACTACTAAATATAGAGGAATGCATCAACATCTGAGAACAGGAAGCCTTGGGGCAATATCTGAAAACCAGTGAAGACGAGTGGATCAAGAGTACATGGGAAGAAGGAATGATAAA
Source organism: Macrobrachium nipponense (assembly GCF_015104395.2). NCBI lineage: Eukaryota > Metazoa > Arthropoda > Malacostraca > Decapoda > Palaemonidae > Macrobrachium > Macrobrachium nipponense. Next base: position 26,721,639 of record NC_061087.1, on the reverse strand, counting down.
GTAGACGAAGACCCAGAAATTTACAGAGACAGGAGAAAGACAAGCAGAACAGAGGAACGGCACAACAAACCAATTCACGGACAATACATGAGACAGACTAAAGAACTGGCCAGCGATGACACGTGGCAGTGGCTACTGAGGGGAGAGCTCAAGAAGGAAACTGAAGGAATGATAACAGCGGCACAAGATCAGGCCCTAAGAACCAGATATGTCCTAAGAACGATAGACGGAAATAACATCTCTCCCATATGTAGGAAGTGCAATACGAAAAATGAAACCATAAACCACATAGCAAGCGAATGTCCGGCACTTGCACAGAACCAGTACAAAAAGAGGCATGATTCAGTGGCAAAAGCCCTCCACTGGAGCCTGTGCAAGAAACACCAGCTACCTTGCAGTAATAAGTGGTACGAGCACCAACCTGAAGGCGTGATAGAAAACGATCAGGCAAAGATCCTCTGGGACTATGGTATCAGAACAGATAGAGTGATACGTGCAAATAGACCAGACGTGACGTTGATTGACAAAATCGAGAAGACAGTATCACTCATTGATGTCGCAATACCATGGGCCACCAGAGTTGCAGAGAAAAGAGAGGGAAAAATGATAAGTTTCAAGACCTGAAAATAGAAATAGAAGGATATGGGATATGCCAGTGGAAATTGTACCCATAATCATAGGAGCACTAGGCACGATCCCAAGATCCCTGAAAAGGAATCTGGAAAAAACTAGAGGCTGAAGTAGCTCCAGGACTCATGCAGAAGAGTGTGGTCCTAGAAACGGTGCACATATTAAAAAAAGTGATGGACTCCTAAGGAGGCAGGATGCAACCGGGAACCCCACACGATAAATACCACCCAGTCGAATTGGAGGACTGTGATACACCAAAAAAAGAAAATAATAAATAAAAATAATAATAATAATTACTAATAATTATATGCGATTAGAGTTCATCTTCTGAATGATAATAATAATAATAATAATAATAATAATAATAATAATAATAATAATAATAATAATAATAATAATAATAATAATATACACATACATTCAATTCCTTAGTGTATATTTGAGACGGCTAAACAAAAGCCGTTTTATTATTCCATGGCTGTTTTATGTACGTGTCCCTTCTACACCAAGCTGCCCAAGTTAAGAAGTAATCTTATTTTTCAGGAATATTCATGTCTCCTTTAAAAAAAAATCCCTGGTGCTGATAACACTGAGGCGTTGTACGCGATTGATTACTTTTTATTCTGAACCTGACTCCAACCTGCATCCTCTTATCCTACACAACTTCAGTCCTTTTCCTTAGTCGAGTATCGTTTCAATCGTATTTTTCCACTTAGCCTATCTTTCCTATTATCCTTAAGCTCCAGTTGATCCTTGTCTGATTTTTGCATTCTCGTTCGTTCGCTTAACAGGATCATATATTTTTGTTCATAAATGGATCTGTGAATCCAGTATTTTCTACTACGTGAATTTCAGTCCCGTTTGTTTCTCAATTTGTGTAATTTTGTGTCGATTCATTTCGCCCGTGTTTTCCAAAAGAGGGTATTGAATTTTTTTAATTGTAAAATAATTTGGGTTACGATAACTATGATGCTTTATCAAGAGCGGATTATTTTTGCCAGTGATACCTAAGTATACGTGTGTGTATATACTTTTACTATAACAAATTATGCCCAATTATTACCAGTCTTTGACGACCTGGTATCATTAGTGGAATGTAATCGCAAATATCTTATATAGTGGATTTTTTTATAAGACGAACCGATACTTAGTTATTTTTCTGAATTCAGATTATATATATGAAATCATTTCATTAAAAAAAACGTTAATACTGAGTGACAAGCAAATCAACAGAGTATGAAAATGGACCCTAATTTGCAATGAGAGAGAGAGAGAGAGAGAGAGAGAGAGAGAGAGAGAGAGAGAGAGAGAGAGAGAGAGATTATTACAACATTCACCTGTATAAAAGAAAAGACACGAAAATAGGAAAATAGAGCCCAATTTGTAGAGAGAGAGAGAGAGAGAGAGAGAGAGAGAGAGAGAGAGAGAGAGAGAGAGAGAGGGGGGGGGGGGAGGAGAGAGAGAGTAGAGAGAGAGAAAGGAGAGAGAAGAGAGAAAGAGAGAGAGAGAGGTTACAACAATCTCATATACGAAAGAAGAGACACGAAAAACTGAAGCTCATTAATGGGCAATATGTGATTACTGGTTATAGCAGTCGAAAAGCCAAGATTGGAATAATCTTTACCGATGACGCTTGAAGTCCTTTGGGGTCTCAAGATCCACTGAGACTATCAAAACTCGTCTCCTAAGGGAACTTGGATCTTGTCGGTGCTTTTAAGCTTTTGAATAATTCGTGAGTCAGCCTCATTCGCAAGCTGCATTGATTTCGTCTTTGTCCTATCACTGGAATAGGAAGATTTCGGCTCTCATATTTGGTGTTTTAATCTCTTTTTGCAGTTTGCTCAATACTAGTGGCAGGGTACAATCACCCATACATCTTATACGAGTCATATATATATATATATATATATATATATATATATAGATATATATCTATATATATATATATATATATATGTAGTATATATCATAAACGTAAAACAGCCAGACGCACACACATTTATTTATATATAGAACACTAGTTCAAATATTTAAAAAAATTCTCCCGAAAATACACCAACCGACTGCAAGGAAACTACAAGTCATTACTTTGTTTACATAATGAATATTTGCCCACTAACATTGAAGAAATCAGCACCATCCTCACTATTATCATACAAAATTGGTTTTATTTCATTAATGTAACATTTCCCGTTTTTCTTAAAATTAGAATGAGGTCACGCGATAATTGCCTCCTCATTAAGTTTCGACAAAAAATGAAAAAAAAAAAAAATTAAATAAAGATTGCAAGAGAACTTACTGAAAAATACTAAGCGGAAAGTAAGGGTTATGAAGCAATTATAACGAAGAGGTATTGCCCCACATCGGAGAGCAATTTTTTTTTCTTTTTTAAGAAAATTTCAGTTCGAGTCAGATAAACAGATAATTCAATGCTTCTGCAAAACGCCGACAACAAATTGGTTCTCGCAACGGCCTAAAGAAAAGATTGCCAAAAATGAAATACTTCGCGCTCTGTAATTTCAGCAGTAATTGAAACTCCATAGGTTATACAAAAAGTCAAATAAAAATTGGCAAACGTTTCTTTCGGGGGATTGCGGAGGTAAAGGTGCATACCGGAAAAATAGTTTTGCTTTGTGTTGCGTTGGTGTGGATGCCCATGACTTCCGCCATATGTTTGAGAGAGAGAGAGAGAGAGAGAGAGAGAGAGAGAGAGAGAGAGAGCGTAACCTGATTTTCAATGCTAATATTACACATTAAACGTGTAATCCACGTGCCAATTCATATTTAATCTCTTTTATCCAAAGAAACGTTTTTTATAAAAGTACTTGAGAGAGAGAGAGAGAGAGAGAGAGAGAGAGAGAGAGAGAGAGTGTGTGTGTGTGTGTGTAACATGATTTTCAATTCTAATATTACATATTAAATGTGTAATCCACGTGTCAGTTATTCCACATTCAATCACTTCTATCCAAAGAAACTTTTTTTTAAAGTACTTACAGACCTTACAGACCTTACATCTTTTGTTCGGGTTGCCCAGGTCCCTCAGTGTGAGGCACCTCTAATGTCTACCAGAGAGTTGCTAGTGCATCTTCCATTCTTGGATGGTCTGGGATGCAGCTTAGATATTTGTCGAGCTTATCCTTCTTGTCCTTAAACACATCTACGCTCACTCCTGATATATTCCTCAGATGAGCTGGCAACGCATTGAATAGACGCTGCAATGTCGATGCTGTGTGCTTTCCTTATTTTTCCTGTATAGTTTGGGCACTATTAATCTACCTCTGCTTGCTCTTTCTGATATTTTTAGCTCCATGATGTTTTCCGGCAATTCCTTCTATCTGTTTCCATGCCTGAATTATCATGTAGCGTTCTCTTCTCCTTTCTAGACTATATAATTTTAAGGATTGTAGTCTTTCCCAGTAGTCAAGATCCTTACTTCTATTCTAGCTATAAAGGACCTTTGTACACTCTCTATTTGTGGCAATATCCTTTTGTATAGTGTGGGTACCATATCATATTGCAATGTTCAAGTGGACTACGAACATATGTTTCATAAAGCATAATCATGTGTTTAGCTTTTCCTTTTGAAGTTTTGAAGTCCGTAACAACATTCCCATTTTTGCTTTACATTTTTGCCAATGGAATTGCTATTTGAATATTGACATTATGGTCTGAAATACTCGCATTATAAACTATTATTTCTTTAACATAATTCACCTCGTCCACAAATACTAGGTTTAAGTATTTTTTTCCTTTCTTGTTGTCAGGTGATTTTTAGTTTGTTGAAATGTTGTATTCTAGTAGCATATCTAATAGCTTTTCGAATTGCCTCTTATCTTCTGCACTACTATTACTCTCTTTTTTTATATGTATAAATACATCCACTCTCCCATTCGTTCTTTGCAGTCTACGAACGGAAAGTTGAAGTCCGGATAGGAGAGAGAGAGATGAGAGAGAGAGAGAGAGAGCGAGAGAGAGAGACCTTACAGACCTTACCTTACAGACCTTACATCTTGTTCGGGTTGCCCCAGGTCCCTCAGTGTGAGGCACCTCTAATGTCTACCAGAGAGTTGCTAGTACATCTTCCGGTATATTTTACATCTTCCAATCTTGGATGGTCTGGGATGCAGTTTAGATATTTGTCGAGCTTATTCTTAAACACATCTACGCTCACCTCCTGATATATTCCTCAGATGAGCTGGCAACGCATTGAATAGACGCTGCATTATCGATGCTGGTGCGTAGTGGATTAATGTCCTGTGTGCTTTCCTTATTTTTCCTGGTATAGTTTTGGGCACTATTAATCTACCTCTGCTTGCTCTTTCTGATATTTTTTAGTTCCATGATATTTTCTGCTATTCCTTCTATCTGTTTTCCATGCCTGAATTATCATGTTAGCGTTCTCTTCCTCCTTTCTATACTATATAATTTTAATTGAATTGTCCGTCTTTCCCAGTAGTCTAGGTCCTTAACTTCTTCTATTCTAGCTGTAAAGGACCCTTTGTACACTCTCTATTTGTGCAATTATCCTTTTGATAGTGTGGGTACCATATCATATTGCAATATTCAAGTGGACTACGAACATATGTTTTTTTTATAAAGCATAATCATGTGTTCAGCTTTTCTTGTTTTGAAGTGCCGTAACAACATTCCCATTTTTTTGCTTTACATTTTTGCCAACAGAGTTGCTATTTGATCATTGCATAACATGTTCCTATTCATCATCACACCAAGGTCTTTAACTGCTTCTTATTTGTGATGTCTCATTATTAAGGTCCCTTATATGCATATAGCTTTCTTTCTCTGTCTCCATAATTTGTTACTTGATTCAAATTTATCAGAGTTAAATACCATCCTATTTACCTCTGCCCAATCATATACTTTGTTAGGTCTCTTTGTAGAGCGTTCCTATCTTCATCACAAGTAATTTCTCTACTTATTCTTGTGTCATCTGCGAAAACTACTCACTACCGAATCCTTCACATTATTGTCTATGTCTTCAATCATAATAACAAACAGTATTGGCAGCTAACACCGTACCTTGCGGCACACCGGATATTACCTTGACTTCATCCGATTTCTCGTCGTTTGCAATAACTATCTGTTTTCTGTTATGTAAAAATTCTTTTAACCATCTTCCTACTTTATCCACGATATTGTGTTTTCTAATTTTCTTCGCTAATATATTATGGTCTACTTTATCAAAAGCTTTTGCAAAGTCTAAATAAACCACATCTGTTTCATTTCCGCTTTTCATATTTTTGAATATGTTCTCACGGTGGACTAACAGTTGGGTTTGTGTACTTTTTCCGGGTACGAAACCATGTTGTCCTTTATTAACCAAATTATTTTTTATTAAATGTTTCATAATATTTTTCTTCATTACCCTTTCATACACTTTCATAATATGTGATGTTAGACTCACAGGCCTATAATTACTTGCCTCTAGTCTTGATCCACTTTGAAAGTAGGGGTAATATATGCTTAATTTGTGCTCATCATAAATCTTGCCTAGTCTCTACACTTTGTCTTAATAATATTGCAAGTGGCTTTGCGATAGAATGAACTACTTTCTTTAACAAAATAGCAGAATTCCATCAGGCCCTGCAGCAGCTCCATTTTTAATTTCATTAATAGCCTGCACAATATCAGCTTCATTAATATCTATGTCAGCTAAATATTCACTATTTTCATCCCTTACTTCTATATCATTATCTTCATTATCTATTCTAGGGGTGAATTCTCTCTTATATCGTTCTGCCAGTATGTTGCAAATTTCCTTTTTTTCATTCATTAATCTCCCTTCAATTCTCAGAGGGCCTATTTCTATTCTTCTTTTATTCATCTTCTTCGCATATGAGTTATAACTAGCTTGGGGTTTTGCTTGATATTTAATAGGGTTTTTTCTTCCAAGTCCCGTTTTTCATTTTCTTTTGATTGTATAATCTTTTGTTCTGCATTTTCTATCTTACTTTTTAGTTCTATAACTTTCCATGCATTTTTTTCTTTTGCAGACCTTTTTTCCACTTTCTGATTTTCTGGAACAAGATCCTTCTGTCTCTTGGTATGCATGAATGATGTTTACTTTTCTTCTTCGGTATATATTTTTCCACTATTTTCTCCAATATTTTATATAATATCTCCGTATTTACCCTTATGTCATCACTTACGAAAATGTTATCCCAATCTTTGTTTAATTCTTCATTAATTTCTGACCATTTTATATTTTTACTGTAGAAGTTGTATTTTCCATATCCTTCCCACTTTTTCATTTCTTGCTTATCTCTATTTTCACTTGCTTTGGGAATGAACTGTTAATTCTATGTCATTATGGTCTGAAATATTCGCATTATAAACTATTATTTCTTTAACATAATTCATCTCGTTCACAAATAACTAGGTCTAAAGTATTTTGTTTCCTTTCTTGTTGGCAGGTGATTTATTTTGTTGAAATGTTGTATTCTAGTAGCATATCTAATAGCTTTTCAAATTGCCTCTTATCTTCTGCACTACTATTACTCTCTTTTTTATATGTATAAGTACAACCACAATCTCCTATTCGTTCTTTCCATTCTACGAAAGGAAAGTTGAAGTCACCAGATAGGAGAATAGTCCAGTCCTTGGTGATTTCTTTCTACATATATCATCCAATTTTTCAATTATTAAGTCAAACTCTTTAGTATTAGGAGGTCTATATATTACTGATGTCATCAATTTTTCAGATTCAAATTCTACCGCTATTAGTTCACATTCTGAGTTACTATATTTCTCATATATTTTTTCCTTGTTTTTTTGTCTTTTTTCCCATATATTGCGGTTCCCCCTTGATTCCTATTTTTTCTATCTGATCTATAAGTTTGGAACCCTTTTATTTGATCATCATTCCCAGTCTCTTGGGAATACCAGGTTTCACTTATATTCATATATCTATTTTCTTTTCATTTTGGGTTAGTTCTTCTAAAGTACTCTCATTTTTCTTTTTGAATGTTACTCGTAACTAAACCCTGCGCATTCATCACTATGATGGTTTGCGTGTTTTTCTCCTTCATTTAATACTGGTAGTAATAAGGATTTTCCCACATGTCTCTTTCCTGTTCTGGTTATGTTGTTCTTTTTTTTCATTTCCAGAAATTCTGACATTAAAAAAATCCAACTTTTCCATAATATTTGATCTTCCTTCCATCATAATTATTCATTTTGTGTCTGAATCTGCAATTTTCTCCGTTTCTGCAATATCCTCTTGCATAATAAATACAGTTATTATCTCTTGAGTAGAATTTTCGGAGCTGATGCTTTGAAATTTTTTGCTGACAACTCTGCATATCTCATTGTGGTTTGCTTTTCTCTTTTACCTGATATTCTTGATTTCTCTCTTTATTTGTTTCTTTCTTATTTTGGATTTTATTACTTGGTTGGTTATTTATTTGATTATGAGTTCATGCAAGAGAGAAGAATAGAGAGAGAGAGGGATAGAGAGAGAGAGAGAGAGAGAGCAATATGATTTCTAATGATCATGTTATACATCAACCGTGTACCTACGTACACATTAATCACATTTTGACAAAATATTTACTTTGTAAGTCCTGCTCTATAGGAGTATTCATAGCAATTAATATGGCGTGTGTGATAAGTAATGAATCAGAAATAAATCTGAGTTTAGTTTTTTAAGAAATTAGAAAAGTTTGATATTTTGAGATGAAAAAAATAACACGGTTACCCCTCTGGAAAAGGACATACCGCCATTAGAACACATTTTCCCATGAAATTATTATTATTATTATATTATTATTATTATTATTATTATTATTATTATTATTATTATTATTATTATTATTATATTTGGTTTTGTTTTGTTTTGTTTATCACAGTCCTCCAATTCGACTGGGTGGTATTCATAGTGTGGGGCTCGGGTTTCCATCCAGCTCCTTAGGAGTCCATCACATGTCTTACTATGTGCGCTGTTTCCAGGAGCACACTCTTCTGCATTGTTCCTGGAGCCACTTCAGCTCTAGATTTTCCAGATTCCATTTTCTTCTATCTTACTTTTTAGTTCCATCACTTTCCATGCATTTTTTTCTTTTGCAAGACCTTTTTTTCCACTTTCTGATTTTCTGGAATAAGATCCTTCTGTCTATTGTATCCATGACTGATGTTTACTTTTATTCTTCGGTATATATTTCCACTATTTTCTCTAATATTTTATATAATATCTCCGTATTTACCTGTATATCATCACTTACGAAAATGTTATCCCAATCTTTGTTTAATTCTTCATTTATTTCTGACCATTTTATATTTTTACTGTAGAAATTGTATTTTCCATATCCTTCCCACTTTTTCATTTCTTGCTTATCTCTGTTTTCACTTGCTTTAGAAGGCACTGTTAATTCTATGACATTATGGTCTGAATACTCGCATTATAACTATTATTTCTTTAACATAATTCACCTCGTTCACAAATACTAGGTTTTAAGTATTTTCCTTTCTTGTTGGCAGGTGATTCATTTGTTGAATGTTGTATTCTAGTAGCATATCTAATAGCTTTTCGAATTAAGCCTCTTATTCTTCTGCCACTACCTATTACTCTCTTTTTTTATATGTATAAATACATCCCACAATCTCCCATTCGTTCTTTGCAGTCTACGAACGGAAAGTTGAAGTGTCCGGATAGGAGAGAGAGAGAGAGAGAGAGAGGAGAGAGAGAGAGAGAGAGGGAGAGAGAGAGAGAGAGAGAGAGAGAGAGAGAGAGAGAGAGAGAGAGAGAGCAATATGATTTCTAATGATCATGTTATACATCAACCGTGTACCTTACGTACACATTAATCACATTTTGACAAAAATATTTTCTTTGTAAGTGCTGCTCTATAGGAGTATTCATAGCAATTAATATGGCGTGTGTGATAAGTAATGAATCAGAAATAAATCTGAGTTTAGTTTTTTAAGAAATTAGAAAAGTTTGATTTTTTGAGATGAAAAAATAACACGGTTGCCCCTCTGGAAAAGGACATACCGCCATTTAGAACACATTTTCCCATGAAATTATTATTATTATTATTATTATTATTATTTTATTATTATTATTATTATTATTATTATTATTAAATTTTGTTTTGTTTTGTTTATCACAGTGCTCCCATTCGACTGGGTGGTATTCATAGTGTGGGGTTCCGGGTTGCATCCAGCCTCCTTAGGAGTCCATCACATGTCTTACTATGTGCGCTGTTTCCAGGAGCACACTCTTTTGCATTATTCTTGGAGCCACTTCAGCCTCTAGTTTTTCCAGATTCCTTTTCAGGGATCTTGGAATCGTTGCCTAGTGTTTCCCCTATGATTATGGGTACAATTTCCACTGGCAAATCCCATATCCTTTGCTTTCATTACTCCCCTATCATCACTTGGAGATATCTTGCCAAGGAGATTTAGTATCGCTCTGAAGGGATTAAAAAGCTACAAAGATATTAGAATTATGAAAGCTGACAAAGGGGGTTGTATTGTTATCATGAATAGTTCAGAATATAGGGTTAAAATGCACAGGCTACTAGATGATGAAACTACTTATGCTAAAATAGAGAATCCTCCAACAATCCAAAAGCTTCAGAATACCTTTAATCAGAATGTGAAGAAAATAATCAGTAGACTCAGGTAATGGGAAGGACATGCTATGCAATAAATTATTCTCAAGTAAATTACCTGAACTTGCATACTATATATGGCAGCCCCAAAATACACAAGGAGGGCTGCCCACTACGCCCTATTGTTTCTAGTAGAAATCTCTCCTAACAAAAACTTAGCTGTGTGGTTTAGCTGGAGAACTTAGGAAATACCTTAGGTATATTTTTCAGAATCCCATATTAAACATTCAGTAGATTTCATAGACAAAGTTAAGAAAAAGAATATAAAAGGACACATGGTTAGTTTTGATGTAGTAGCATTATTCACCAATGTCCCCTTAGATAAAGTATTAGAATTCCTACAGACTAAAACATAATGAGGTATTTTCAATCCAAACATCGAAATAGGCGTCTTCCTGAGTTGATCAATTATTGTGTGTCAGTGATACTTATTTCACGTTTGAGGGACATGTTTTACAAACAGAAATATGGAGTAGCTATGGGGTCCTCATTTATCACCTATACTCGCTAACATCTATATGGAATATTTCGAAACTAATCTAGTTCCTAATGTGAATGTCCCTAACTTAAAACTGCAAGGATGGTGGAGATACGTGGATGATATTTTGCTATTCTGCAAGGGGATGGAAATAAAATAGAAACTTTTCTAGATGAGCTCAATAAGTTTGATAACAATATCCAGTTTCATTTTAGAGAAAAGTAACAATAATAAACTGCCCTTTTTAGACATACTCATAGAAAGAAAAGAAAGAGGATATGAATTCAGCACTATAGAAAGCCCACACATACAAACTCATATATTCATTTCTTCTCCTTTCCCATAGTCATGATATAAAAATAGGGGTTCTAACAGGTTTATTTCTTAGGGCAAGAGGAATGAGAACGTGTGACCCTTGCAAGATAGAGCAAGAAATAAATACATCGATAAAAGCTTCGATGCATTAGCATACCCGGAATGGTTCAGAAAAAGGGCACTCAACAAAGCTAGAAAAATATTTTACAGAGCGAATGTAGAGAGTACATGGGATAAAGAAAACAAGAAAATAGTTGCCCTCCCTTTTATGCCTAAAATGAAACAAATCACTTCAAAAATGAAAGAGTGTCAATATAAATTTGTATATACCTTTGATAATACCTTAAAAACAAAGTATGTAAAAATAAATTGGAAGGAGAAGACAGTAATACAGATGATGTAGCGGGGGTATACATAATCAATTGCAATAATTGTGGAGACAGGTATGTGGGGGGGAATCAGGTAGGGGAATAAGGACTAGAGTCCAAGAACATAGAAGGGCAGTACAGCTTAACTCTCAGGGGAGTGCTATAGCTAGACATTGTTGGGAAAATGACCATAGGATGGATTTCAAAAACAGTAGGCTTATATACAAAAGCAACAAAATTAGTCACAGGAGGGTAGTAGAAGGTGCACTTATCAGAGAGATTAAAGTAATTGAAGGAAACAAAGGTTTTACCTCAGAAGATTCCATAAGCCGAGCTTTGATATTAAAAGAAGCTAAGATTGACCCTGCTGACCTGGAGATTAGGTTCCTGCCCAACAGACTTTCGGTGACCACACCCTTACCACGGGTGAATCCCATTGACCATCAGCTCAGGATATCGAGAGCGACAAGAAGGGATTGGCAACTCTCAAGAAAACCAGAACAGCCATCGTATAAATGACAGCACAACGAGAAGAAGTTCCAGAAGACTGCTGGGCCTTGACCCAGGCTAACATAACCCAAACATCTCTTGAGAATGGGCCAGAAGGGCCTGAAAGTACTCGAGTGTGGAGTAAAACTAAATGTAAATACTTAGAAGTAAACAAGTTACAAATTGAATTTGTGGGTTTCTTTTTCAAATCTTCAGAAGAAAACTGAAAGAAGTTTTTGTTTGGTTCATTATTATTATTATTATATTATTATTATTATTATTATTATATTATATTATTATTATTATTATTATTATTATTTATTATTATTATTATTTATTATTATTCAAAAGATGAATCCTGTTCACATGGATCAAGCCCACCAAAGGGGCCACTGACTTGAGATTCAAGCTTCCAAAGAATATGGTGTTCGAAGAGACCCCACTCATTGAAGAGGAAAAACAATATAATGAATTAGCAAATAGATAAAATGTATTAAAAATACAAGGAGAATAGCATTAGGGCGCAAGGCAACGTATTCCACCTTCGCCTGAACTTCTGAAGTTCCAGATATAAAAATAGACGCTCTACCCACGTCAGAAATCGTACTGAAGTTAGGAAATGCAAGTCACTGCTATCACACAAATGATTAAAACTGATTTCCTCCTACAAAAATGCGTAATCCCAAATGTTAATAGAGCCCTTTCTAAAGACGTTATAAGACAGCTTATGACTTCAAATAAAGTAACTCTCTTTACGTGAGAAATAGAGATAAATCTGTAATAAATTCCCAGAGAAGTGAAATGAGAAATACACTGACAGTCAATACACGGTAGAGGGAGACCCTAAGTGAAATATATATAGATATATATATATATATATAGATATATATATAGTATATATATATATATATATATATATGTATATATGTATATTATATATAAACTACTGTATGTAAGTATGTATATATATATATTATATATATTATATATATATATAAGTCTCTATATATATATATATATATATATCTTATATATATATATATATATCTATCATATATATATATATATATATATATATCATAATCCGTTATACAGAAGATTGAAGTGATATTAATGAAAGACTGATAGTTATCTTATTTGTACAGAATAAAATATAGATACTGGCAGAATACTTTATGAAGACAAAATCAAATGAAATTCAGTCCCCTGTAGAATACGTGATTGGTATTTGTACGCAATTTATTGGAGAAGTAAAAATAAAACAAGAATACAACTATATCAGATGTTGCAAAATAAAATAAGAAATAGGTGTTGTATGAAAGAATTATATTTTGGACTCATTGATGAAATGTCAATCAAAACATCTAAAGCAATAATAATAATAATTATAATAATAATAATATTAAAAAAATAAATGAAACAGAGAAGAAATCTCCCTTCAGGGCTAAGAGTCAAGTCGTCAACCGGTTGAGAGAGAGAGAGAGAGAGAGAGAGAGAGAGAGAGAGAGAGAGAGAGAGAGAAAGAATCCATTAAAAGTTAAAATGGAGTGGGCATCTCATAAAGTAGTCTCTTTTAGACTGAACTGACGGAGAGAGAGAGAGAGAGAGAGAGAGAGAGAGAGAGAGAGAGAGAGAGAGAGTAGGTTCAGAAACTTCTGTCATACTGTTTGCACTTCCGGGCGTCCTCAAATATACACGAAGGAAATGTGGCTACGCGCCCAATTTAAGCTCATTCATCTTTTATAGTTTTTCAAAATATATTTTCGTGATATATTTTATTGCTGTTGCTCTGGACATTTATTTTAGGTTTGTGTAAAAAAATGTAAGTAAAAAAAAAAAAGTATCTCTTTGGCTTTCCAAAACATACCGGAATTATTTGTGGCCTTAATTGTGTATCAGATATTGAACTCTTTAGATCGTCCCACATGTTTCAGATTGGTGTGAGTTATTTTTTTTTTTTTTTATCTTTCAGTATCCTCATTCTTTTCTCACTTCCTAACGCTGCCACCTTATTCTGCAGAGGGACTGGGTCTGTTCTATCCTTCTTAAACTTATAGTTAGTCAGAGACGTGATATTATGAAGTTAATATTTATTATATCATTTTTTGAAAAAATGTGAAACTGAGAGAGGCACTCACTAGAAACCATAATCTTACGTTTTTATTCAGTGTGAACACAAAATGATCGAAAATCAAAGAAGTAAGAGAAAAATATAATAATAAAACACGCGAATAACGAAAACGGTCAGAGATGAAAAGCATAACAAAAGTAGGGGAAAAATATATTAATCCCCTTTTTTCCCAAGGCGAAACTTTCCCGAAGACGAGGAAGAATCCAGGGAAAAGGAGGCATTAACTCTTACACACGAGAATCCCCCCCAAAAAAGTTCTGACCTCTTTGAAGATTTCAGAAGTTTGCGAGTTTTATTTTCGTAATGAACGCGCCCTTCAAGCTGAATTGTTGGCGATAGTCGCGTTCGTTCGTGAAGGGTGCTTTCCTCTTACTTTGGAAGAAGAAGAAGAAGAAGAAGAAGAAGAAGGAGAAGACGAAGATGGAATACATATTATTCCCATGAATATATTCTGGGTTTAGGATGGCTAGGAATAGTTTTAGAAATTCTCATAATTATTTCTGCGGCTCGCTGTATGTCATCTTAATGATTATTAATTTTTCTAAACTGAAATATAGCAGAGAGAGAGAGAGAGAGAGAGAGAGAGAGAGAAGAGCGAGAGAGAGAGAGAGAGAGAGAGAGAAACTTTACCTATGCAAAACGATCCATGTAATAAGGATTATTTTAAAGATTATACACTCTATATATATATCTGTCTATGTCTTTCAAATAATTGTTTTGCCTACACTTACACACACACACACACAGGCATATACACACACACACACACATACACACACACATATATATATGTATATATATATATATATCATATATATATATATATATATATTATATATTATACATTGCTGTTATTGTTTTCTGTTACCAAAAACCCCTGATTTGGATACCTAATATTTACCTCCAAACACACTCATACGTATGTTTGGGCAAAAATATTGATTATCCAAATCAATGTTCTTAGAATTGTAAACATTGAAGGCAATTATCAACATCTACCGGTATCATTAACAAAAAAATCAAAGTTAAAACGTTTAAAATCCTTTTAGCCTCAGGCGAGAAATGTGACTCACTGCTGCCATAGACTAAAATAAATAATAACAATAATAATAAAAAAAGATTACTACATATAATGAAGGCAGTATCAGTCGGTCGTAATGGTAATATCATAATATTCTCACTGTTATAAGAGCATTAAACAAAGCTCCCCTACCATATAAAAACCAGCCATGTAAACAGTAGAGGCATAAAGGGCACGAATATAATATCTCGCCGTGATTAAGACGCGAAGTAAACAGCTGTTCACTTTCTCCTTAAACACTCCCTCCCTACTCGTTCAAAGTCCGTGATAACGAGGAAAGAAGCTGTTAATTTCCACAGACGACGGAAAGGAATCGTATTTATGATTTCATTCATGGTAATAAGGCTGTGAAGGAAAAGGATATTTTTTTACACGGTCCGTTTCTGTTTACAATTTCTAGACAGTGATACATCAAGGAATGAAGTCTGTAATTATTTGTTTTGTCTCATCAGACACAAACACTCACACACAAATACGTATATATACATTATATATATATATATATATATATATATATATATATATATATATGTATGTATATATATATATGCTATATATCTATATATATATATGATATATATATATATATGTATATATGTAGTATATATATATATATATATATATATATATATTATCATATTAGATATATATCTATATATATATATATATATTATGATATATAATATATATACATTTCACAGATGACATGCCACGATCCAAACTTTTGTTTGAACGAACTCTCATATCTCTCTCATCTCTCTCTCTATCTTCACAAAACTCAACCAAAAAAAAAAAAAAACATCCTCTCTCTCTCTCTCTCTCTCTACTCTCTCTCTCTCTCTCTCTCTTCTCTCCTTCCCCCCTCCTTTTTCTCTCTCGCTCCCTCACTCTCTTTCTCTCTCTCTGGCTGGGAGCTCATTAACCTGCGAACGTTACATATACGTTTTCTGATAATTTCAGCAATTATTCACGGCAATTTTGCCAAAGGCCGGGAGCGAAGGATGAAGCAGCAGGCAGGGAGAAAGACTAAGAAGAAAAAAGGCGAGGAATGACATACAAGAAGATGTAGCGAGAGAAGAGAGAGAG
Source organism: Macrobrachium nipponense (assembly GCF_015104395.2). Lineage (NCBI taxonomy): Eukaryota > Metazoa > Arthropoda > Malacostraca > Decapoda > Palaemonidae > Macrobrachium > Macrobrachium nipponense. The sequence continues at coordinate 26,705,432 of NC_061087.1, read as the reverse complement.
AGAGAGAGAGAGAGAGAGAGAGAGAGAGGAGAGAGAGTTTAGTAAATAGATAATCCATGAGCATTTCCTTGTAAGTAGGAATATAACGAAACTTGGAGAGAGACCTTACAGACCTTACAGACCTTACATCTTGTTCGGGTTGCCCAGGTCCCTCAGTGTGAGGCACCTCTAATGTCTACCAGAGAGTTGCTAGTACATCTTCCGGTATATTTTGCATCTTCCTTTCCAATCTTGGATGGTCTGGGATGCAGTTTAGATATTTGTCGAGCTTATTCTTAAACATCATCTACGCTCACTCCGATATATTTCCTCAGATGAGCTGGCAACGCATTGATAGACGCTGCATTATCGATGCTGGTGCGTAGTGGATTAATGTCCTGTGTGCTTTCCTTATTTTTCCTGGTAGTGTTTTTGGGCACTATTAATCTACCTCTGCTTGCTCTTTCTGATATTTTTAGTTCCATGATATTTTCTGCTATTCCTTCTATCTGTTTCCATGCCTGAATTATCATGTAGCGTTCTCTTCTCTTCTAGACTATATAATTTTAAGAATTGTAGTCTTTCCCAGTAGTCTAGGTCCTTAAAAACTTCTTCTATTCTAGCTGGTAAAGGACCTTTGTACACTCTCTATTTGTGCAATATCCTTTTGATAGTGTGGGTACCATATCATATTGCAATATTCAAGTGGACTACGAACATATGTTTTATAAAGCATAATCATGTGTTCAGCTTTCTTGTTTTGAAGTGCCGTAACAACATTCCCATTTTTGCTTTACATTTTGCCAACAGAGTTGCTATTTGATCATTGCATAACATGTTCCTATTCATCATCACACCAAGGTCTTTAACTGCTTCCTTATTGTGATGGTCTCATATTAGGTCCCTTATATGCATATAGCTTTCTTTCTCTGTCTCCATAATTTATTGATTCAAATTTATCAGAGTTAAATACCATCCTATTTACCTCTGCCCAATCATATACTTTGTTAAGGTCTCTTTGTAGAGCGTTCCTATCTTCATCACAAGTAATTTCTCTACTTATTCTTGTGTCATCTGCGAAACTACTCACTACCGAATCCTTCACATTATTTTGTCTATGTCTTCAATCATAATAACAAACAGTATTGCAGCTAACACCGTACCTTGCGGCACACCGGATACTACCTTGACTTCATCCGAGAGAGATAGAGAGAGAGAGAGAGAGAGAAGAGAGAGGAGAGAGAGAGAGAGAGAGAGAGAGAGAGAGAGAACATTTGCAACAATTACATGATGTCACTGTTTCTGACAAGCTTTCTGAATCAAAAGTATTTTAATGATTTAGTTTTAATTGTCAAACAGAAATGGGCAGAATATTTTTCTAACTCATATATGCAATTCAAGTCACGAACAGAAGTAATGAAAGTGATAACAAGTTGTATTTTATTATCTGCCAGTATCACTAAGCTGCTGATGACAGTATGCCAGACAGTTAAACAAATCAAAGAATGGCCGGGAATGAGAAAATTTATAACGCCCGCTTTTTTATCTCTAAAATTATCATATGCAATGAACAGTTAATAACTAAATACATACCATGATCTTTGATAACCTGTCATCCTCCCTTCCCCCATTTATGAAAATCGAGTAATATAATAGAGTAATATAATAATTTTGATTATGTTATTTGTAAAGCGAATTAAAATTAAATTACAGCTCTTATATACTTTTGATATTTTCAGATGCCATTAAAAATTCTGTGAAAGATTATCAGATTAAGTCCTACAATTTCAGCTTGAGAGAGAGAGAGAGAGAGAGAGAGAGAGAGAGAGAGAGAGAGAGAGAGAGGAGAAAGTTTCTCGTAAAGGGCATATTTATCTTCGAAGATCTTCGAAGATCATTAATATGTAATGATGATCCTATTTGGTTACTAGACTGAGGCAAGCTCTCTCCCACCTCAAAGGAAATACAAAACACATATAAGATAACAAAAGAAATGTGGGAATGGAAAGACGGAAAATGAGGCAAAAATGAAGTCTACAGCAAACATGATAGCAAAATCGTACAGTCTTAAGAAAAAGGAAACAGGAGATAATCAGTAAACGGGAACAGTCTTTTAGAAGAATCTAGTTCAAAGAGTGAATTATACACTGATTTCCACTCTCTCACTCTTTATGCTGTGGATTATATTACAATTCCTGCCGATGTCTCACTCACCCTCTGTCTGTCTAGTAGCCCATGAAAAATTTTCGTGAATTCTATTTAAAAATGGGAACTGAAATGTTAAAATTCCGTATTCCTAACTTACTGTTTCTACAAAAGAAAAAATGAGAAAAAGTATTCTATTTAAGAATGGGAACTGAAATTTTAAAATTCCGTATTCCTAACTTACTGTTTCTTCAAAGAACGATAAAAGTAAAAGTAAAAAAAAAAAAAAATCTGCTCCAAAATCCATTTCAATGGGACTTTCTCACCACTGAATGAATGATTTCTGCAATAAATCACGGCAGTTCACTCATGTTGGAACAGCATAATTTCGTCTAGGAGAGAGAGAGAGAGAGAGAGAGAGAGAGAGAGAGAGAGAGAGAGAGAGAGAGAGAGAGAGAGAGAAGGTCATGAATTAAAACCGAGAACATGAAGAGGAAGACCGTTTAAAAATGAAGCAGGAAGAAGCGAATAACTAAATATATTGTCCTGTGACAAACTACGAAATTCATGTCAAGCTGACGTAGCGTTTCCCCCATGATATTATACTTCATCATGCTTTTCTTTTAAGAGGCTATCACCAACCTCCCATTCACACACACATACGGACGCACATAAAACAGACACACACAAACAATAGACCTAGAAGTACTCTCGACTATTCCTGACTGTCTAGGGAAGGGACGGACCTGTTAACCTTTTTTCTCTTACTTTTGCCCCCTATTAGAGAGAGAGAGAGAGAGAGAGAGAGAGAGAGAGAGAGAGAGAGAGAGAGAAGAGAGAGAAGCCCTGAATTTTCATTCTGTCTAGGAAGGGACTGGTTAGCTTTCTCTTACCTTTGGGCCCCTTTTAGAGAGAGAGAGAGAGAGATAGAGAGAGAGAGAGAGAGAGGAGAGAGAGAGAGAGAGAGAGGACCCTGAATTTCATTACTGTCTTTGAAGGGACTGTTAACTTTCTCTTACCTTTGCGCCTCTTAGAGAGAGAGAGAGAGAGAGAGAGAGAGAGCCCTGAATTTCATTTCTTAGCTGCGGAAAAAGACACTCGCAGACAGAAATGTCAGGCTGAAATGATTAACATGAAGTCCGAACTCTATGGAAGTCATTTGCAATGCAAATATCTCTGACGGCTGTAGATGCTTTTTAATTGAGTATGTAGACTTTGCAGCGAAATTCTTCCTTGTTTACATAAGCTGTTACGTGAGCTTTGAAGCACAATTCTTGAGGGATATAAGGGAATGTTTCCAGATGTAGTGGATGTTTATCCGACCATATTTAAGTCTTTACAGAGTATTTCTAACGTTCTTTGTGAATTTAGCATAAAAAAGAAAACTTAGACTATTTTATTATATATATATATATATATATGTGTGTGTATATATATATATGTTATATATGTATATATATATATATATATATATATATCTATATATATATATCTATGTCTATATATATGTATATATATGTATTGGATATATATATATATAAAATATAGGTTATATATATATATATATATATATATATATATATATATGATTTTGGTTTATCACAATCCTCCAATTCGACTGGGTGGTATTTATATTGTGGGGTTCCGGGTTGCATCCTGCCTCCTTAGGAGTCCATCACTCTTACTATGAGCGCCGTTTCTAGGATCACACTCTTCTGCATGGGTCCTGGAGCTACTTCAGCCTCTAGTTTTTCCAGATTCCTTTTCAGGGATCTTGGGATCGTGCCTAGTGTTCCTATGATTATGGGTAAAATTTCCACTGGCATATCCCATATCCTTCTTATTTCTATTTTCAGGTCTTTGATATTATTCCATTTTTCCCAATTTCCCTTTCTTTCCTTCAACTCTGGTGTCCCATGGTATTATGATCAATGAGTGATACTTTCTTCTTGATTTTGTCAATCAACGTCACGTCTGGTCTATTTGCGTGTATCACCCTATCTGTTCTGATACCATAGTCCCAGAGGATCTTTGCCCGATCGTTTTCTATCACTCCTTCAGGTTGGTGCTCGTACCACTTATTACTGCAAGGTAGCTGGTGTTTCTTGCACAGGCTCCAGTGGAGGGCTTTTGCTACTGAATCATGCCTCTTTTTGTACTGGTTCTGTGCAAGTGCCGGACATTCGCTTGCTATGTGGTTTATGGTCTCATTTTTCTTATTGCACTTCCTACATATGGGAGAGATGTTATTTCCATCTATCGTTCTTTGGACATATCTGGTTCTTAGGGCCTGATCTTGTGCCGCTGTTATCATTCCTTCAGTTTCCTTCTTGAGCTCTCCCCTCTGTAGCCATTGCCATGTGTCATCGCTTGCCAGTTCTTTTGTTTTTTATTATTATTATTATTATTATTATTATTATTATTATTATTATTATTAATTATTATTTTTATTATTATTATTATTTTGTCTATCACAGTCATCCTATTCGACTGGGTGGTTTTTATGGTGATAGACCCCCCAAAAAAAATTATAATAATGACAATAATCTAAGTTTTCCTTTTTATTATTATTAATATTATTATTATTATTATTATTATTATTATTATTATTATTGGTTAAAAAGATCCACAATGATGTAGACTTAAATATACATTAAAAAATATAATAATTCCTTTAATGACTTAAATGACGGTGATAATGATCGTAACCAATGTCCTTATATCACCATACTATATAATATTGACGAAACTAAGAAAACAAATTCTGAAAAAAGACGAAAAATTAATTTCCCCCTTACCACTTTTACAAATGAAACAATACCAACGCCACTATTATGTTTTCCCAGCAATATTGGATTTCATTCGACAAGTCATAACCCCAAGCAAGAGGCGACAGAATTTCTTTTCCGTTCCCTCTGTTGAACACAAATACCAATCACCATTGTCCCGTGAGACTTATTCGGAAGGGGTCATTGATTTACTCTTTACATTCATTCTTTGTTCATTTTTCCATTGCACAACAGCATTGCATGTACGAAATGCTTGCAATTGCACGGTATTCCTTTCGTTTTATTGCCGGGGAATTCCACTGCTGATGGTTCCTTTGTGAAAAGGAATTTTTTTCAGAATTCCACTTCATCCGAAGCGGGAAATAATGACGATTTATCCAGAATTCCACTTCATCCGAAGCGGGAAATAATGACGATTTATTCAGAATTCCACTTCATCCGAAGAGGGAAAAAGTGACGATTTATTCAGAATTCCACTTCATCCGAAGCGCAGAATATTACAATTTGTAAAAAAAAAAAAATCCGGAAAAAGAAAAAAGACAATTCATTCACAAATCTATTTCATACGAAGTGGAAAAATAAGACAATTTATGCAGAATTCCACTTCACCCGAAGCGAAAAAAATGACATTTTATTCAAAATTGCACTTCACCCGAAGCTGAAAAAACGACAATTTATAAATGAAAACTTCCCCCGAAGCAGGAAAAAATGACACATAAAAAAAAAAAAAAAGTTACCATTCATAAAAAAAGAAAATACTTCACCAGAAGCTAAAAAAAAAAAAATTGATAAATTCACCCGAAATGGAAGAAATAGTTCTATTATAAATTGCACTTCATCCCAAGCAAATAAAAGGGAGAATTTATACAGAATTCCACTTCATCCGAAACTGGAGAGTAAAACACCTGTATTCACTAAAATGTCCTTATATTTTTAATGTAAACATTGCACAATGGAAGCCTCAGGTTCATTTTATTGCTGCTATTTCGTTTATCCGAAGTTTTATTTATTTATTCTTTTTGTTTGTTTGTTGTAAGGTTCCTCTCGAATGCAGAATATTCCGTCTCGCAAATTTTGTGAGCTTAGGTCAATACGACAGGCTCATGTGGTTCCATTTATTTCTTTTTAGTATTTGGAACATAGTTACACGTTTTCTTTTTTGTTTCTTATTTATTCATAATTCCATTTATAAAAATCTACTGGTTTTCATTAGGCCCTTCAATATATCCTTTTACATCCTATTTTTGTCTATCTCTACGTTCCTCGTTCTCTTCCATTATTTCCTTTTTAGTTTTTGGAACATGGTTACGTGTTTTCTTTCCATTCATTCATACTTCCATTTATAAGAATCTTCTGGTTTTCATTAGCCCCCTTCAATATATCTTTTTCATCATATTTTTATCTATCTCTACGTCCATCGTTCTCTGTCTCTCACTCTCATATATTTATATCATAAAAAGCAAATTGCGTTGTGTAATGATACTCATAAATTCTTTCACGCTGTGCTATTTTCCTTCGCTATGGTAAATCAAGCAAAAATGCAGAGTAGGAATAAGTTTACGTGGAATTCAAAAGCTATTATATTTTTATACTACAAAGTCAAATATTTATAATAATCGTTATTATCTAAAAAAGATTAAAATAAACAAAATAAATGGATGAAGGTGCTTAACCCAATGCCGTCCAGAAACAAGATTTGTGGTCGTGTCTCTCCGTAATTGCTTTGGACTGTGGCATTTATCAAACCATGCAAGACACCTTAATGTTTTCATTAATCCTTGCAGGCCACATCTTACCATAATTAATTAAGAAGGATACCAGGGCAAGACTCTAAACCATTTTATTACAACCATTTGCAAACGTCATCTAGAAGAAATCGTGATCTAAGTTGCATATTTACAGAAAGTTGTGACTTCTAATGCTTGATCTCACTGTTATATGGGAAGAATATTTGAGTGAGGTTTTAAGAAGAGAAAATAATTTTCTCGTTTATTTGCTGCAAATTATATGAAAACTAAGAAGATTTTATCGTTACAAAATGTTCTGCATGAAAACATTGTGATGTCATAGCAAAAAGAGAGAGAGAGAGAGAGAGAGAGAGAGAGAGAGAGAGAGAGAGAGAGAGAGAGAGAGAGAGAGAGAGAGCGAGAAACAAAAAACTAAATAAATAAATTAAAAAAAGGTAACATTTCTTGATCCGAAGTGTTTACTATGTAAGGTCTAGGTATTGATCTAAAATGCAAGATTACGGTTACTAGACAATCTTAGGCCTTTATAGACAACCATTGCTAAAAAAATCTATAAATAAATAAATAAATAAATTAGAAAAACTCACCACTATTGCTTTGAATAATTGAATGCCCAATAAAAAGAGTAAATTCCGTAGCAAGAAATATGTATTTATGTATTTACTTCAAAGAAATTAATGATCTGGTGAAACCAATTACTTATCAATAAGATGTTTCGATAACCATTTCCTGGGAATTCTGTTTGGTAACCTAATTCTAGCAAACTGCACAGAGAGAGGCCAGTTTAAATGTTATAAAACTGCTATTAGAAACAGATTTATCTAACGATCTCCTACTTATATATCCATGTTGTTTAGTTTATCTGCTTAAAATTTTCGAGTGATATAAGCTAACCTAATGAAACCTTTTCCTATTTCTCATATACAAATAACTACGGTTTAATCTTTCCAAGAAGGCAACAATGACAACATTCTGTTTACGAACTCACTCTCACTGAGATGATTCTATTCAAATTCCTGACTTAAATTTAAATCCTCTATTTCATTACGCCTCGGGAGGCATAGCCACGAGCTACCTGTCCTCCTGAGATCAAGAGACCTGCAAACAATCAACTTTTCGAACGGTGTGCGAGAGCTCGGGATGCCACTCCCTCATCTCGCCCCCCCCCCCCCACCCCCCCCCCCCCCCCCCCCCCCCCCCTGCCCCCCCCCCCCCCCCCTCGTGTTCTCTGAGGGTAATGAATTCTCTTTGAGCATCTCGTATCACCTTTGTAATCGGAACGTCTTCCTGGAACTTGTTGTGGTTTGTAGCAAAGACTCCTAATTACAGACGAATGTCATACGGAGCACAAGTCCACTCGCACGTTTAGGATTTCAAGCTCAATTACTTTTTTTTTTTTTTTTTTTTTTTTTTTGCAGGTAATGTGGAATGTAGGTCACTTGGTTTTCAGATAGAGTGGTAACCTTCGCATTTGGAGGAATCCTTTGAACTCTCTTAATCCTGGTGAAAGACGAATTAGACTTTATTCTTTATTTATATATCAATGGAGTTTACAAACTGCACGCTTAGATTATCATCAAAATTAATTATATCTCTCTATGATTTAACTTGAATCTACTTTACCACGAATGTTGGAAATTAAACGTTTGGATGAGAAAATGATTAAAATGGTGTCGTGCTTTTAGAATGTTGTTACCGGGTCTAGATAAATACAAAAATTATTATAATTATTATAAGGGAAAGATGCTTCTTTTAAAAAATAAAGATAAAACGCATATGATCAGTATTAAGCAAAAACAGAGGCAAAACGCTGATTGCTAAAATAGCAAAATGATCGCCTTTTGTTTTAAAATGTGTAAAATTAAGTATTTCTCCTCGATTTCATGCTATTCTACGCACAGCTTCTAGTAGAACAATTACGCGCGCAATAGTAGCAGTAAGGATTCTTCTAGAAAAAGGTAAAAAAGCAAACTGGCATCATTTGTGCATATTGATACGATATTACTTTTCACGTTGGGAAAATGGTGTCTGCTCTCACTGCGAACTTTTCCTTACAATAACAAGTGACACTGTCATTCTGAAATGTACTAGATTAAGACTCCCATTATACGGCCATATTCGGAAGACTTAAAACCTATAGTTTCAATTCCCTCTTGATTGGCTTTTGTATAAGATTCCTGATAACTTCTGGCATTATATGAATTCGTTGCGAAATGCACCTATTCTCCTTTTCTACAGCATAGACAAATATTTTGAATTGCATTTTATTGGAACCTAGATATATTACGTTACGTAAATTACAGGAAATACTGTTCATTGTTATTAGTTTTCATATTTCGTACGTTTATTCTAATTCCACGCCTATTACAACCAAAGTTTGCCTTTGTTTACTTATAAAGAAGCCGAAAAAAGGCGTAAATTAGATTAAAAAACAAATCAACACGTTTCAGAGACAAACGTGTAACAAAATCCCTTTATATTGACATAAATAATATATCGTATTTGAGTTATTTAATATGAGAGACTTAGAACATTGACAAGTTCTTGGCGTAAGTAGAGAGAGAGAGAGAGAGAGAGAGAGAGAGAGAGAGAGAGAGAGAGAGAGAGAGAGAGAGAGAGAGAGAGATTAAGCAAACAAACCGTTAAATATGCAACGTAAAGGTGACCATGCTTTAAAAAAGGAATTGGAGATTATTATTTTTATTATCATAATAATGATAATAATAACCAGAAATAGCACAACATTCCTTCCTCAGAAGTCTATTTAGGGGCCGTATTTAAAACCTCATTATCCCTTCCGAAGCTAATTAAGCTTAGTGTTAAGCCCTCTTGCCCTAATTATAATGTGATTAACTAACTATGCCTTGAGCCTTCGGTTTTAACAATCGTAAACCACCGTAATGTGAAGTAAGCTTATTAGCCAAGGCTGTAACTCTGAATTATTTAGGTGCTTTTTTAATTTTTTTTTTAATTTTCAGATCTCAGAAGAGAATAATTCGCCAGAATATAAATTCGATGTTTAAGAAATAATTAGTTATCATTTGGTGACTTTACTGAATAAAATTTTCGTAATATCATTATAGATTTTTTCTTTATAATACTGTATATAGTACGAAATGAATATTTATAATTGAAGGGAAGTCGTAATTTCTTTGTTTCATGACTTGAACGAGAGAGAGAGAGAGAGAGAGAGAGAGAGAGAGAGAGAGAGAGACAGAGAGAGAGAGAGAGAGAGAGAGACATGAATGAAGGAAAATATGTTTGTCTTGACATGCAATATTTTTTCCTTGCTTCATCCACAGAATATCCTTAGGAATATGGCTTGAGAGAGAGAGAGAGAGAGAGAGAGAGAGAGAGAGAGAGAGAGAGAGAGAGAGAATGGGGGAAAATATGTTTGCTTCTCTTGACATGCAGTATTTTTGCCCTCCGTATTTAGGAAAAAATCCGCCAGAAAATATTTGAGAATAGAGGGCTCTAGCATAAATTACAAGCAGATACAAACCTGGCATCAACGCTGTAAATTACGATGCCTTGATGTTGTTAAGAATCGCTACATAGCTTTCCTTTTCACATAAGTCTCATTCACTTATGCCGTTCCGTCCATCTGTCAGTTGCGCATGCGTAGAGCAAGCAAGCAAAATCTAATTACTGGGAACAGAATTATCGAGAACAGCAGTAGGAAGAAATTTCCTCCTATTGGATAGATTATTGATTTTATATTTTATTGTCCCCCTTTTTTGGGGGGAGGGGGGCCTGCTGTTGTTAGTAACATGGGGACTCCATGGCAGCTCCCTCGCCCTCCTACATACACAGGTTTTCCCCCAACGCAAATAAACACACACTTACACACACATACACACACAAAATATATGTAAGAAAATCACTGGAAGTAGGTCAGTCAATAATTAGGTTATATTTGGCCTCGCTCCAACATCTGGATTTCTATCTTCACGGGGCATCTTTAATTAACGATAAACCATAACATAAATACAATTACATTACAGAGATGATTTTAACTTACTATCCTTTTCAAATGGTGTTGAATGATTCAGTTACGTTCGTTGTTGACAAGTGGCTCACTAATATACTCAAATAACATTGGAATTGTTCATTTGAATATATTGTTAAACGCTCTTTGTAGTCCCCAGGTCTCTAACAAGTGAACAAATAATTGTCCAAATGCTTTTCAACTTTTTACATCTTAGTTTTAAATTTGACATCAGGATTATTCGTATTATGAGTAAAAAAAGACCTTTTGACATCAAATACTGATTAATCTTTCACTTTCTGACCTTTGTATAAACCCACTCCCAGTGCTAAATTTACATTTGTAGATAAAAGATGAAGTGAATAGACAAGAAATAAATAAATGGCTAAATAAACTTGAAAAGAATTAAAAAATGACACTAGTGACCTCTGCAAAACATTTTCCTTTGCAAGAATTATAGTCCTCTGATAACAATGCATAAAAGGGATTTCAATATATATTTTCAGGTCTAAATCTAATCACCATTTCATATAATGAAACCTGAATAATGAATTAATTCACTTATACTTCATGAAGAACATATATAATTATATATATATATATATATATATATATATATATATATATATATATATATATATATATATATATATATAAACTATACACTCTTTGGATCATGAAGTTTCCATAACATTAAAAAATTGTAGTATCTCATTATGAACAGCTGTCATATCCTTCATAGTTGAGTAGGATCTTATGTCAACATTATACAAACGTATCTGCAGAAATTACATGCTCATAGTATTTACCAAAACGCAAGGGAACGCTCACACACAAACACACAACACAGACACATACACACAAACGCACAGCCGTTTTACCCCAAGGCAGGTGGGAAAAAAAGGACTATCATATATCACCTCTATCTCTTCATTACTTACGGACAAAATTTCCCGAGTACACAGAACGTCAGAGAGAGAGAGAGAGAGAGGAGGGGGGAGGAGAGCGAGAGAGAGAGAGAGAGAGAGAGAGAGAGAGAGAGAGAGAGAGAGAGAGCAAACAAGATGAAAGCCAAGGGGCGAATTTGCCATGCTAACTTTGGCGTGACGATTACGGTAAATTAGCACACACACGCACACACACACACAGAAATACACACTCTCGTAAACATCGTAACGTTATTGCTACGTTTTTTTAAACCCAACGGCTCTGTGTGATTGCCGAGGCAGGTCAGGAGGAAAATGCGTTTAGTTACGGAGGTCGAGTTGTTTTTTTAATAGCTTTGTCGGGATAAAAAAAACAGTGGCAGGAATCTGGTGTTCAAAAACAAGACTTAATTAGCCTAGTCTCCGCAAAATGATTTTTTCAACCATTTTGTCTGTTTGTCCATTTTCCACTCTCTCTCTCTCTCTCTCTCTCTCTCTCTCTCTCTCTTACCTGGAAAAAATCGAATACCACATTGATGAATGTTAATAGTTGGTGATATCGTATTAATCAGAAAAATATCAAGTATTTCTCTCTCTCTCTCTCTCTCTCTCTCTCTCTCTCTCTCTCTCGGCAAATCAGAACTATTTTTACTTAGATTAAATTTAATCCCAATTTCATAAATGCTAATAGTTGGTAATATCGTTATTTAAAATATACATTATTTATCAGTTTATCGTATCGGAACATTGCTTAAATATTCATGTTTATTAAATATTGTTTTCAGATAGATTACACGTAATTAAATAAAAAAAGACTTATTTTCCCCATTAATTTCTGTGAGCATTGCTTTAAAGTATTCTTTACATGGAACCAGTCACGCCTATACAAAGCTGTGCCACATAAATATGCAGATGAAGTATCGTCATTTTGAATGTCTTGATGAATGTTCATTTGCCTATTAGGTTATAAAAACGCTATTTATTGCATATAGGCTGGCAAAAAATATTTTCAAACTCTAGTTTTATATTAAATGCTTTTTGCAAAAATCTTTTCATGGACTTTGCTTAGAATTTTAAGCCTGGCCATAATTACCTAAACTAAAAAAAATTGATTTCCCAATGAGCGGGAAAAAAATTAGATTGAATTTTCAATTCCCATTCAGAAGGATAATTAGCCGCTTAAAAAAAGCGCGAAGCAAATTAACGACCTTACAGGTGTAATTGAAATAGCAATGAAAATGAAATATTCCGTTTGCATTAACCGCCTGCTCTTTGCAAAATAAAATTCCGCGGATCCGTAATGAAAACCAAACCGTTGCTGAATCTGCCGACATGAAAGAGCTCCATTAGATGGGCTGATAAAACCGTGGTTTTCTCCATTGCATTGGCCACTGTTGCCCAGGGTTACTTGATAAAGAACAAGTGGCCAGAATGTTCAAAGTTTCATTCATTTAATAGATGCATAGAAATACATAGATATTATGAGAGATGGATATAATACTATGATTAAGTCCACAGTAGCATAGCTCCCTCACTCTAGCACGAACACTCTTATATGTGGTCGACAGATTATATTAATAAACAGTACATGGAGCCGTCTATTTCACCATATGGTGTCGAGTACTTACACCTCTGAGTAGGTGAAGAGTAGATAAGCCATCTAAGCATCAAACAATGATCCCCCCTAACCGGCACTTCTCGAAAGTCTCCAGGAGTTATTTGTTCGTGTTAATCTTACTGCACCTCTCTACCCAGGCGGTGACTATCCGTAGCTATTTGATGCTTGCTGATCATAGCCAGGTTACAAGGCAAACCGATTTTCATAATTTTTTTTTCCTGCCCTGTCTAATGCAAAGTCTGTTAATTCACATATTTCTAAAACTATTACCAAGGATTCGCCAAAACTAAGGACCAGAAGTACAACCACTATCTTAACGAAATCCTTAAGGCCCTGCCTGCACTAGCAGGCACTGCCCGACGGGCAAACACTGTTCCCATAACCTGTTCCACTATACTGGCTTACCGAGTATGGAGCCAGAACGATATGATTGTTTGGTAACACTGCTTCAAAAGCGAGAGAAAAAATCTGTTGAAGTGCCCGACGGGCAAGCCCGCTAGTGTAGACAGGCTTTTAATAAGCAATGTTAACATTAAAAACCTTTAAGAGCCAGAGAAGAGACCACCAACCATTGTTAAAACAAGGCATTATGCAAAAACCCTGCATTTCTATAACCTCACTTACCAATTACAAGTCCAACGCTCAATCCTGTGATGGAGTAACCATCACCAGTCACAGTAAAACTTCAAAGTTCTTAGGCAAAAGCGATAATAACCACTACCAAGACAAATCACAATATCAATGAAATTTTGCTGCCTGCTCAGTGTTTCCTAAACTATTTAGGACCTCTACAAGCAATTAGAACTCAAACCGAATATGATCTTTTAAATAATTTCTTTACCATATTTCGTGTAAAAGTGAAATTTTCACTTCCAACTATTATCGCTCAAGTCAAACCCTTACCGCTCAAGTTTTATCAAGTGTTCTCAGCCCAATGCTATCTCCAAATCGTAAGAAATGTTCTTAATATACACTGATTATTCCTGTCAGAGGGTCAGAATACAATCTTACCATTAGTTGAGTATGCAGTTAAAAGTCTATGCTGCATTAACTATTGCAAGCAAAAACCAAAATTAAGAGGATATTCAACCAGAACCTTCACCTCTGAATAAAGACCGTTATTTCAGTTCATTTCTCATAACTTTATCCAACTTCTGTTAACCAATCAATAACAATTTCCTTTGATTTCATAGGACATTCGTAGTCTTTAAAGGTGTGTTAAAGTATACCCCATCACATGACATTTTTGGGTAAAAAAAGATTTACAAAGGTTTACAGATACATATATATTACGCTGGTCTTCATACACGTAAATACTATTACATAACAAAAGTCAGATCATTAAACAATAGAATAGTAGGTTGCCCATAGCGTCTACAAGTTAAGTTCTAAAAGTTCTGGTTGTCTAGGTGACTAGAACTCGGGGCACTTCGAATCCTCATAGGGTATTCAGTCTTGGCACTGGGCGTTGCTTTCCACTAGTATTAGCGTCATCGTTATGGTCTGCTGCAGCTACACCAGATAAGTAGTTTGACTGGATCATCTGGAATATACAATAAGTTTCAGTGACATAACTTACCCTATGAAAATTTTAATTAAACTGATCTGCTAGTCCCAGCAGCTAGTCTAAAGCCATTATAATTGATATATGTCATGTGAGTTAACCTCCCCATTAACAATCCCATGCAGTACGATTATTGTTACTTCAAACAGCCATAAACAATTAACAATCACATATTACTAACCTCCCCATTGACAATCCCCTGCAGTACTATTATTATTTTTACTTCAAACAGCCATAACCTTTCCCATTAACAATCACACATTCCTTCAAACTCCCATAAAGATAACAAGAGGGGATACCATCCTTTAAGATATATTGACTAGGACACCAATCTTATACTGAAACCGCATCTAACTCGAGTCCTACATAACTATGAACGGTGCCTTACAATGCAAACACTATCTGCCAACTTCCGTCCAATAATGTACAGTCTTGACGTAATAGAAACTGCACACAATCCCCTGGGGGTGAAAAATTGGGGAACTCAAGGAATTCAGAATAATCAAGTGCTTCCCGAAGCAAGCTTCAGAGCTGGAGGGAAGGCGGGTGAAGGTAGAATCTTTGAAGAAAAGCAATGCAATCTGAACCAATTTGATTTGATTTATATAGATTTTTGGCACTATGCCAAGCACTAGGGCAACGAAGGCCATTCAGCGCTTAAACAAATTAACGGTATAAGGTTTGAAAGGCGTTAACAGGAGGAAAACCACAAAGTAGTTGCACTATGAAATAATTGTTAGAAGAGGGTGGACAGTAAAATGAAGAAAAAATATGAACGGAGGTTCAATAAAAGGAATGAAAGTGGTTGCAGCTAGGGGCTGAAGGGACGCTGTTAAGAACCTTAAGTAATGCCTACATTGCATCGAATGAGGTTCACTGAGGGCACTACCTCCCTACCGGGGCAACATGAAATTTATTTCCCCAACCCTAAACTTTGCTGGAAGAGCCTACGAGGAGGGCAGGGGAGGGAGTTTTGATCGCGTTGACGTTAATTAAAATTCCCACTAACAATACAGTTTAGAATTCCTGACAAGACCACGACACCAGTTTAAAATAAACTCAAGATCCCAAGACTTACCTGCCTCTTACAAAATCCTTAAGATCGCACCTATTACCTGTCTAGTTCCCATTTGATATTGGGAATTAAATTCAAAGTTACTTTTATTATGTCACAGGTAGTTACCCTACCAAATTCCCAGCCCACCCCCCCCCCACCACCAGAGCTGAAGTGCTGTAATACCTTCTGCTATTAATAACTTACCAAAATCCCAGCTGCACTAACAAACTTGCATCTCGTGGGTGGCCCCCCCCACAGAGCTAAAGTGCTGCAATACACTCTGCTATTAATAACTATTTTTTTGCTTCCCTAACCTATAAACTTCCTGTTGTGCATGGCGACTAAAAGGTCACCATGCACAACAATAAGTCCACCTATGCCTGACAGGTAGCAACGCCACCCCGGCAAACGTGGACTTGGGAAGTGGGCAAAGAATAATTTACTTTTAAACGCAAAATCTTTAAATTTGCTTTTTAAAGTAAAACGTATTTTCTACTTTAAACAATAAAAAAAAAGTTTCTTCAAAACACAAACTTCAATTAAAAAATATTTACTCGAGGCAAACTTTGCTTAGAAATAGGAACTCCAAAGGCAAAATTAACTTAGAAATATTTATTTACGTAAAAGGGCAAATTTGACTTAAAATATTTACTTCAAAGGCAAATTTTACTTGATATACTTAAAAAGTGCAAATTTTACTTTAAAATATTTACTTTAAACGCAAATTTACTTAAAATGTTTACTTTATACGCAACATTTACTTAAAATGTTTACTTTATACGCAACATTTACTTAAAATGTTTACTTTATACGCAACATTTACTTAAAATGTTTACTTTATACGCAACATTTACTTAAAATGTTTACTTTATACGCAACATTTACTTAAAATGTTTACTTTATACGCAACATTTACTTAAAATGTTTACTTTATACGCAACATTTACTTAAAATGTTTACTTTATATGCAACATTTACTTAAAATGTTTACTTTATACGCAACATTCACTTAAAACGCCAAAACGCTAAATTTCCTTAAAGCTTTGAAGCTGAAATTACTCAAAAGCTTGAAAAATTCTTTGTACAAAAAGAATAACAAAATAGAGATTTAATAACTTTATAAGGAAATATTAAAAAGAGGAAAAACAAAGCTGAAAAATTAAAAGATTAAACCACATAAAACAGTGAATTAAAACTAAGTTTAAATCCACTAATGAAAAAATAAAAAAAACTGCTCACTCTACAAACTTTCAAAAGTTAACTTTCACTCATTAAACAAAATTTTAAGGCTAATCATTAAAATTAAACTGAATTAGAAATAAAAGCCAAATAAATTTCAAACAAGTTCTGAAACAGATACAAGATTAAAATTTCCCAAGAATTTTCAAAGCTGAAAAAATTATTTTAACAAAGATTAAAAATTAAGACTTCTTAAAAGAGGTTTTGAATCTTAAAAAATAAACCAAATGCATTAAAAAACATCCTAAACTTAAATGATAACTTAAGAGCTTTGATTCTGAGAAAACCAAGCTAAAAAACTAAAGTTAATATAAATTTAAATAGATTCTGAAAAAAACTAAACTAACAAATGTAAATGAACGTTTAAAAAAAACTTTAAGATAATGAAAACTAAAATTAAGTTAAATTTGAAAATCAATTTACATTAAAAATAGAATATCTATGAAAATTAATTTACATTAAAAATAAAATATTTACTTTTACAAATTCCACTTAATCTCAAATAAGTTTTACCAAGATAAACCTTTTACATCAACCCCCAAATATTGCGGGGTTGCCATGTCCCTGTCAACTAAAAAGATTCAATACTTACTCGCCTATTAATCCTGTTAAACCATAAGGTATCAGTAAATCTAAGAATTCCATAACTCGATTGTGGCACAACCTGACCTAAAAAAAAAAAAGAAAAAAAAATTATATATTGTATATATTTTTTATATATATATATATCTATATTAAAATCCCAAAATGTTATAGCAAGTGGAAAGAGTGGTGACTATTGGTTACAATCAGCAGGGCCCATCGGATTTTAAATTTAAAATACGAAGCCAATGAGCAGCAAGCAAGTCTTTATACAGAAAGATTTTAGTTTATTACAACTGAAGCCGACAGTGAGTAAAGTAACTTAATATGCCTCTTATTAGGAAGGTTATGGAAGTCGAGTTCAGTCTCACTAATCCTAAAGAAACTAAATCATATCACATCGAAGACTCGCATCCATTGCTGCATAAATTTAAAATGAAAATATTCATAGCACAGCATAAAATTACTGGTATAGAGCCAAAAAGTAAATAATTACCACGCATAGTAATCTAGTTCAGTTTAGTAATATATAGGTTTCGAAACCAAGTCTTTAATGCCAAGTTGAAGGTTAATACTATAATAACTAAGATTGTATACAATTAATGCACTATTTACAACATTATACCAGTACAATATTTAAACACATAAAACCCGTACTGCTTATTAAAAAAGTATTACAGGCATAAAATCCGCATAATGAAAGTGAAATGCGACAAACTTCGCAGCTCAAGTATACAATCTAACCTCAAAATATTTTATGAATCACCAACTATAACCGCACCTTGAAGAAGAACACGCGCTCACACCCAAAGTCTTGCGATGTTTATTCACAATACGACCAACGATCATCCCGCACAGTACCGGACATGATCCCAAACGCAAAAGAAGGATAGAGTCCGAGTTAGAATCAACGAAATCTGTCTTACCAGGCCAGGCACTCGAAAGCATTGAAACAAGCTGTTCTTGGGGATAACAAGCAACGACTGCTGGAACTGCTTGATTGTGGGACGTCATTATACCGCCCTTTCGTCACAGGAGAAGTTTAAGGCGATTAAGAAAAAACAGCAGGTATTATTATTATTACTATTAAAAGTTGAGGCAATTATTATTGAATAGGATTCATGAACATTACTTTTCAGTAGCGTACTTAATTTAGTATACTGTGTTGTGTTCATCTTATCGTTCATCTTATATGACCTGGAGCTGAAATCAAGGATATTATTAACATTTTTATTAGTTATACAATGAAACATGGCGTCACCTTGACATGGCCATCGACAGGTTTGTGGCAATGAATAGACAAAAATAATATGGAATACACTTTTGTTAAGGTGATTCAACGGCTGCCTGTAATAAAGTCACAGGAAAGAAGTTAGGAAAAAATTCACAGTATTGGCAAGGAAAAAATCACAGGAAAAAAGTCACAGTTTTGGCAAGGAAAAAATCACTGGAAAAAAGTCACAGTTTTGGCAAGGAAAAAATCACAGGTCACAGAGTTTGGCAAGGAAAAAAATCACAGTAAAAAAGTCACAGTTTGGCAAGGAAAAAAACAGGAAAAAATACAGTTTTGGCAGGAAAAAATCTGAAAAAATCACAGTTTTGGCTAAGGAAAAAATCACAGAAAAAAATCACAGTTTTGCAGGAAAAAATCACAGATTTTGGCAAGGAAAAAACCCTAAAAAAAGTTTGGCAAGGAAAAATCAGGAAAAAGTCAACAGTTTTGGCAAGGAAAAAACACGGAAAAAATTCACAGAAAAAGGCTTTTTAAGGAAAAAAATCACAGGAAAAAAGTCACAGTTTTGGCAAGGAAAAAATCACAGGAAAAAATTCACAGTTTTGGCAAGGAAAAAATCACAGGAAAAAAGTACAGTTTTGGCAAGGAAAAAATCACAGGAAAAAAGTCACAGTTTTGGCAAGGAAAAAATCACAGGAAAAAAGTAACAGTTTTGGCAAGGAAAAAATCGAAGAAAAAGTCACAGTTTTGGCAAGGAAAAATCACAGGAAAAAGTCACACTTTTGGCAAGAAAAAAACCACAGGAAAAAAGTCACAGTTTTGGCTGGGAAAAAATCACAGGAAAAAAATCAAAGTTTTGGCTAGGAAAAAATCACAGAAAATAAGTCAGTTTTGGCAAGGAAAAAATAACAGGAAAAAAAGTCACAGTTTTGGCAAGGAAAAAATCACAGGGAAAAAAGTGACAGTTTTGGCTTGGAAATAAACCACAGGAAAAAAGTCAAAATTTAAGCTAGGCAAATATCAGAGGAAACAAAAGGTCGTATTGATTGATGGTAATAAAGTCACAGGGAAAAATTCACAATATTTATTGAGGGTCATTATTATTATCTTTGTGATGTTTAGTCTTATACTGAAGACTCCGCAAAACTGGATACATACCGGGTTATAAACTCTTGGGGGTCCACTATCTAAGAAGGAATATTGACTTTTTCTTTTTCTGTGAGCATCAGGAAATTTGAAAATAGATATCTGCATCTCCAGAACGGCTGAACGGATTTCGATCAAATTTGGCATGATTGGAGACCCCCCCATCTCTCTCTCTCTCTCTCTCTCTCTCTCTCTCTCTCTCTCTTCTAGAGGCACTTTAAGTCCGTTGTCTGCTGCGCTTTTGAAACATAAACAACACACCTGTCAGACCGAGAGAGTAGTTGAATGGACGAATTACCTATCCTTCTCCACTCTCTATCTCTCTCTCTCTCTCTCTCTCTCTCTCTTCTCTCTCTCTCTCTCTCTCTCTCTCTTCAGTTACCAAGCCTCTAAGTATCAAAACCCACACCTCGATAACATCCCCCTCAACACCAACCCCCTCCCTTGCCGTATCAACCACTCACCACTTCCAGAGGCGTAAAAAGAGTTAGTATAGTAGATTCACATCAACCGTGCATTTGATGTCTAGGCCAGTCCCTTACGACGCTCCTGATTGGCTGCTGATAAGCAAATCACAGGGCTGGAAACTCTCAGTCTCTCGAGAGTTCACGTAGCTGGATGTATGTTTCACCTGTCCTAGGGATACGTCTTTCAAAAGCATCCCTCAGAAGAGGTGGAACATACATCCTGCCTATGTAAACTCTCGAGAGAGACTGAGAGTTGACATCGATATCATTCGCCTGCCAGCCACCGTCCAGGAAGGTTCTCTCACCTTGTAGCTACAACTAGCAGCCCTCTTTGGAAGCTCCAACCTGAAGTCTGACAGGACCTCTCCCTTCAGCAGTAGCTGTTCAAGGACAGGACCCCCCAATCCTTATCCTTATTCCCATACCCACTCCTAGGGCTTTGCCCACATTTCTACTCTCCCCTGTTTCTCTCCTGACCTCATTCTCAACTTCTTCCAACTAACACCATCAGTAGCCCTTTGCCCCTGGAGTAGCCGTTGTGGTCTTAAAACTCTCTAGGGGCACTGGGAGTTCTGCATCGTCCAGGCTCATACTTCTTCAGTAGTGCCTGCATAGGAGTTAGGTATTGGTCACTGCCTTTCATAAAGTGACTGTTAACTATTACTGTTACTCTAATTTCCTTTAAAAATACGTTTTTTGTTCTACCGCCCTTAATAATTGAAATTCTTCATTTTTTTTTTGAAGTTTTGTTAAAAAGTTGATATTTCTGCACCTTCCCCCCTTTTCAAAAATCATCCCACATTGTTATATCACAAATTTCTCAAAAATATTCTCAAAATTTTGAAATTTACATATTTATCAAAAAGGCTGTGCAAATCCCCTAGATTAATTTAGTATTTTTTACAGAGGGAATTAATTTTTTTTTTTTCAGAGAGTAATATTCTTGCTCAATCATGACATAATGGGTAAAGTTAAGATTAAGGACACTAGCCAGGGACTTGATGAAGAATCACGTTGCCTGGCAATATGGAATACTCTTCAGGATAAATTATGCTTTATCCACAAGCTCACTAAGGCTAATAATTACTACTTAGCTATTGCAGATGAAGCAACAATTGAAAAAATAATTCATCCTGACACCAAACTTGCTCTTCACAACAATAAGTTCGAAGTTCTGGACCCCCCTCATCTGAATGCTTCACGTACATTGGTCGTAACCCAGGCTGACAGTTTGGTATATAATCTATCCGAAGAGGAGCTCAAGTATGAAATTGAGCAACGTAACGGTGTAAAGGCTACTGCAATCATCAAGCTTCCTAACACCAAAACCACATTCAAGGTGAAACTTGAGTCTACCCAAATGGTGAGAGACTGTCTCATCAAAGGACTTCTCATCTCTGGCCAATCCTTTCCACCTAGATTCCTAAGTCAGGAGATCTACGCTGTTCCACCCCAGTGTATGAGATGCTACAGCTATGAGCATACAAAAAAGAACTGCCCCAAGCCAAGTACCTATAAAATCTGCTCAATATGTGCCTCTGAGGAACACTATTGGACCGATTGCACCAACCAAGAAAATCCAAGGTGCATCACTTGTAATGGGGATCACCCAACCATGGCTGCAAGATGACCAACCAGGAAAGCTTTGACCAAGGACCAGGCTAAAACGATCAGGAACCAACAATCCCAGATTACTCCAAACAAGACCTTCGCGCAAGCCACAGCCTCAACTGCGCCGAATAGTTCAATCACACCCAACAACAACATCTCACTTCATCAGCTCACTGTAATTAACACAGCTATAATCGCTGCAAATTTGAGTGAAACAGTTGAACCAGGCACTTTCCAAACGATGATGGACGCTTTCTACAAAGCTAATGGACTACCTTTGATTAAAATTCCTACAGAGGCTATCAAGCTAGCCAAGAAAGTCTCAACATTGTTAAAGTCAGAAAATCAAAACAACACCAGCCCCAATCAGCCCTGACAATTGATGACGACATGGAAACTGAAGAAGCCAAGAGGAAAAGAATACTAAGCGATTCAGACTCTGAAGTTGAAATGCCTTCACACCCTGCAAAAAAACAGCCACCTCAACAATCACAAGCATCAACCTCATCCTACAATAATACAGACCCTGAAATACAAGGAGCTTTGGCTCTTCCAAGCCTCCCTTCCATCAATCAAACCAAGAACCCCAAAATTGGACTTAGACTATACATTTCCATTAACACGGCAAACCCCAAAAACCCAACCCACAATACCCTCAAGAGGATGATTTTTGAATATAAAACGATGAAGTACATTTTCACAGAGAAATTAGATAATAATACAGTCAAACAATATTTTACTGATGGAACAATAGAACTTGACAAATATAGTAGCAGGATCACGAGGATAAACCACGATAAATTCCAAAAATTAAACTCAGGATTCTTTGACTTAACGAAAGGAAAAACACCATAATGGACACTCTCACAGTCATTCAACATAACGTACTGAAGTGGACCTTCCTTCGTAGTAAGGAACTAAGCAACATTTATTCTTCTTTCTCCCCACATCTTATACTTCTAAATTCCACGGGGATACCCAACTCCACTCGCATCAAGATCTGGAACTACAACGTTTTTCAATGCAACACCACTAACGATCAAAATGCCGGGACAGCAATAGCAGTAAGACGGGATATCACAGTCAAATTAATAGACGGATTCAATCATGACCTAATTGCAGTAGAACTACAGACAGTTCGGGGACCAGTAATCATAGCAACTACTTATTTACCCCCCAGGAACCCAGTATTTCCTCAGCAGGATATCTTGTCCTTAATGAGACGCAATATCCCAGTCTATTTACTAGCTGACCTAAATGCAACTCACCCGGCCCTGGGCCACAATAGCACAAATCCCAGAGGCACCTTAATTCAAGGTCTTATGAACAGGAATCTAGTTTACTTTCTAGGACCAGATTTTCAAACATACTTCAGCAGAAGATCCAAGGGCAAACCTGACATCCTTCTGTCTAACAGATACCACATTTTCAATTATTCAATCACTCAGGGTCCTTTAACTACCTCAGATCACATACCTATATTATTAAAACTTACTGTGAGACCTATTATGGTAGCCACCAGCCCAACACTCGATTTGACCAATGCCAACTGGGACCGTTTCAAGGATATTCTCGATGTCTCTCTCTTCAACTATGACGAACCTGATAACATCAGAAAGGATAAATCCTACATCGATGATAAAATAACTTTTTGGTACAGGATGATCAAAGAAGCCACAGAACTTTGTATACCCCTCAAAACTTTCAGGATCTTACCATATTCTAAAGAAACAGAGAATCTTAAACAATTACAATTTTACCATAAACAAGCCCTAGTTTTAATTAATAATCATGGCCCAACACAGCAGCTATTAGAATACTTACAAAATATTAAAGAAAGAATTAAAATAGAAGCTAAGGAACTCATAAATTCGACTTGGGAGACACATCTAAATAAAATCGAAGGAATCTACAGAGACCCAGGAAAGTTCTGGAAAATGATCAGAAGGCTTCTGGGTTCAGATACTGAACCTACAGCTTACATACTCCATAACAACAGGAAGATCTTTTCACCCTAGGATCAGGAACCAATTTTCAGAGAATACTGGTCTAATATCTTCAAAATAAACCCATGGGAGAATCTAAGGTTTGACTTGCAACATGAACAACGAGTGATTGCAGCACTTCATGAACATGATGACCAAATAATACCATACGACACGGTAGACCTCGATAGATTAGATGTTGAAGACCAGTTTATTAAACCAATTCAACTGCAAGATATCATCAAAATAATCAATAATTTTAAAAACAAAGCACCTGGCCATTCTAGAGTAAACAAAATTATTATCAAGCATCTTCCCAACTCCATGCTGGACTTCCTAAGAGTCATTTTCAATGAAACCATAAGTATGGGCTACTGGCCAGACTTTTTCAAGAAAGCACTACTTCCCTTTGTGGGGAAAAAGGGTAAAGATCTAACTACTGTTTCTAACTATAGACCAATTTCCCTTCTAGAAATACCTGGTAAGATCCTTGAAAAATCATTCAGATAAGGTTTAATGAGTTCCTCGAAGATAATCTACCAACCAATAATAACCAATATGGGTTTACTCAAGGCAAAGGAACTCAGCTAGCATTAACTTGACTATATGAGTTCATAGCAGTCAAGAAAAGTTTAGGATACGGCTGCAACCTTATCTCTAGGGATGTCAGTCGTGCCTTTGATAAAGTCTGGCATGACGGTCTAAAATACAAACTTTTGGAGGCGCAATTGCCAGATTTACCAACCAGACTGCTATGTAACTTTCTTGACAACCGTGTGGCAAGAATTAAAATTAAAGACTTCAATAGGACCAGAGTTCCAGTTACAGTCAAGGGTTCCTCAAGGTTAGCATTCTCTCCCATCACTCTACAACTTTTACATTAAAGACACCCCTCCTCCATCTCAAGGTTGCCTTCAAATTATGTTTGCAGATGATCACACCCAAGTAATAACATATCCTACCAAAGCCAAATGTATGCTGCAAAGAAAGACTGTTAGAGAAATACAGAAAATCAATAACTACGAAAAGAAATGGAAGGTAACTACAAATATGAATAAATTCCAGCTCCTCTCAATTTCTGCTCGACGTCCCATGGATATCATAGTCAACAATAGGAGAATTCCATATAACCAACAAGTCACAATTCTTGGGTGCAAATTTCAAAAATCAGGCATTCTTCCCCATGTACAGGCGAGAATAGCTACCGCGAGGAAAACTGTCAGTAGATTAAAAAGATTCAGAGGACTTTCGGCAAAAACTCAACTCAAACTATACAAATCACTAGCCAGGCCACAGCTAGAATACCCAGCCATCATATTTGGAGCACTTAGTAAAACAGTACTTAGTAAAATGCAAGCAGTTCAGAATAAAGCTCTGAGGCAAGCATAGGGAATAAGTCCCCCCTACTTCAACACAATAAGGGAGTTGCATAATCACTAAAAATTGGAGCCTCTGAATGTCAGGTTCCATAGACTTGGGCAGAAAACTTGGGACAAATTAAGTTTAGAGGACGAAAACTTATTCACAACCACTAGAGATCTCACCATCAACCAAGTCAGAGATCACTACTGGTGGAGTAGACTTGAGCCAAAGGTCAATTGTGACCCCCCAGACCAAGGTATATATATACTGACTAAATAAAAAAAAAAAAAAAAAAAAAAAACAACTAATAATAATATAAATCATAATTAACAAATAACTAAATACATAAGGTGCTTGTACATCTTAATCCTACTAACATATAAAATCAATTCCAGTTATCAGGCGGTGAACCAAATTAACTGTTTTCCGAGCCTTTCTTCTCTGTCTTGTCCTTGCATGGTGGCTAAACCAGTAATCTAACTTCGCAAGAGGGTCTGCCCCTCACTTTTTTCTCTTCTACTATACTTCACTTTCCATCCCTTTTTTCCTTCAACCTTTCCCATCACGAGTATCCGCCATTAGGCTTAAACTTGATTGTATCCAGAGGTACTCTTCCTTCTCCCCTATTCCCCACTTCCCTATCCTTATCCTAGTCCTAGAGAGTTTCCAGCCCTGTCAATGGCTTGGCAACAGCCAATCAAGAGCGTCGTAAAGGACTGGCCAAGACATCAAATGCACGGTTGATGTGAATCTACTATAACAACGTTTCAACTCTCTTCTAAGTTCGTCTCCCATATTCTTTCGATTTCACTCAGCTTCAATCCACTTCTGCTGGAAAGAGTCGCAACTTAAGAAAGTCCAGCCACTATTGTTGGGAGACTGGAACACACTAATTCTTCGTCGAGCGTACGAAGGCCTCTTGATTTTTACCTCCTCTGAATCGCCGCTAATTCTCTTTGAGCCGTGGCCTCCCCCTCACGGTGAATCGAGACCGTTCCAGGAACTTGGAATCCTGGAACTCCGACTCAGTTTGGAATCGTTACAACAGGGTCGAGGAAACCATAGAAACTCAAAGGCGTTTGAGAATTGTTATCAGGGGTAGCGAAAATAATAATAATAATAATAATAATAATAATAATAATAATAATAATAATAATAATAATAATAATAATAATAAAATAATAATAACAGTTTGATAACGAACTGCTATTCAGATGAAGTCCACAAAATATAGGTTAGCTTCTGATAGCATTGACTTTCATATGACGTTTTCCTGTTTCATCCAGTCAACTTTTTCGTTAATTGCCTAAGCTGCTTTCTCAATATTAATCATTACCACCTTATCATTGACTTTTATGTAATTCGAAGACAGGTGTTCAACAAGGGAAGTTTGTCTGTCTGTCTATCTCTATGACTATTCTTTCTGTCTGTATGTCTCTGACTATTCTGTCTGCCTGTCTGTCTGTTCTTTGACTATACTTTCTGTTTGCCTGTCTGTCTGTCTGTTTGACTATTCTGTCTGTCTGCCTGTCTGTCTCTTTGACTATTCTGTCTGTCTGTCTGTCTGTCTGTCTGTCTCTTTGACTATTCTGTCTGTCTCTTTAACTATTCTGTCTGTCTGTCTGTCAGTCTCTTTGGATATTCTGCCTGTCTGCCTGTCTGTTTCTTTGACTATTCTGTCTGTCTGTCTGTCTGCCCACCTGTCTGTCTGTCCCCCAACTCTGCATTAAACGACTCGTACAGGATCAAGGGCGCTTAATCTCGCTCTTTAATCAACCACCCCTTTCCTTGTCTCCTAACTCCATTTGGTTTTTGCTAAAATTCGGGGAAGGATCTTTGTCCCTTCCCTTTCCACCCGTCGTTTATGACGTCCTAAAGGACTCAGCTTTAAGGATCTCCAGCAATTGCAGTAAAGAGGGACGAGATCAGCAATGTGGGGTTGAGGATGGAGCTGATGTATACTTTTTTTTTTAATCTCATAAGTCGATATTGCTTCTCATTATGCTGAATTTGGTTGAATTTTTGCTCTTCATTTTCATGTTGCTCTTGTGGAAACGTTTGCTCTTTAATTTCATGTTGCTCTTGTGGAAACGTTTGCTCTTTAATTTCACGTTGATCTTATGGAAACGTTTTCTCTTTGATTCAAATTGATCTTGTGGAAAAGTTAGCTCTTGTCATGTTGATCTTGTGGAAACGTTTCCTCTTTTTTTTTCAAATTGATCTTGTGGAAAAGTTTGCTCTTTAATTTCTAGTAGCTCTTGTGGAAACCTTTGCTCTTTAATTTCATTTTGATCTAGTAGAAACGTTCGCATACAATATGGCCATAACTGAGCAAGATTCTTTAACTATGTTTTCTGAAGCGCTTTACTGCTGTGGCATATAAGAGATTACTACCTAATTCCTTCAAGTAAAACCACAATTAGAGTGAAATCAGATTAACTGAAAGCTACCTAGATCAAGGTGATACGAATTTCCAAGGGAACAGATCTTCAGTGCTTTTAACAGATTAAGAGTAAGTTGCAAATAAAAAAATATATTTCTTGGTGTATTTGCAATAAGCTGATATAAGACATTTTGATGCTAGAAATATGAAGTAAG
This sequence comes from Macrobrachium nipponense, assembly GCF_015104395.2. Lineage (NCBI taxonomy): Eukaryota > Metazoa > Arthropoda > Malacostraca > Decapoda > Palaemonidae > Macrobrachium > Macrobrachium nipponense. The sequence goes on along the minus strand of NC_061087.1, from coordinate 26,677,394 downwards.
GGGGATTTAATTAATAAGAGTGGGGATGGAAAACGTCTTGATATCTATGTTTTGGTAGGGAACTCTCTCTCTCTCTCTCTCTCTCTCTCTCTCTCTCTCTTCGTCTCTCTCTCTTCATCTCTCTCTCTCTCCTCAAAAGTTGTTGTCTTAGTCCTATCAGTCCATTCTCCCCTCTTCCTCCTCTCTCATCTCTTTCCTTTCTCTCACACACACTACACACACACACACACACACACACACACACACAAAAGGGCTGTCTGTGTGTCAGTCACTCTCCCCCTTCTCCTCTCTCTCTCTCTCTCTCTCTCTCTCTCAAAAGTGTCAGTCATTTTCCCCTCTTCTCTCTCTCTCTCTCTCTCTTTCTCTCTCTCTCTCTCTCTCTCTCTCTCATACACACACACACACAAAAGGGCTGTTGTCTGTCAGTCATTCTCCCTTCTTCTCTCTCTCTCTCTCTCTCTCTCTCTCTCTCTCTCTTTAAAAGACAGACAGCTTCACGCATCACAAAGCGCGATTACCATCTGTCTGTCACTGCCTAAAAATGCTACTTATCGACCTTCTGCAACTGAGAGGTCAATGTTTATCAAGATGCAATCAAGCAACCACGCAATCCAGTCAGGTCATCTAACTCAATTTCCTTTATTGCTTAATCCGAGAGGAACTTTTTCGCCCTCCTCCTGTCCTCCTCCCTTCGTGTAGGATGTCCAAAAGAGGACTCTGGTTCAAGGTCGCGAGCGATTGCATGCAGAAAACATGCACAAAAAAAAAAATAAATAAATAAAGGAAGGAATGTAAGGATTACAATAAAAAAACAATATTGAACATTTTAATGCTATTGATTTATATTGGGGTGGAAGTTGTATCTTCTAAAAACCATTATTTTTTCTTTTGAATTTGCGTGTATTATATAATATATAAATATATACATATAGATACATACATATAATAATATATATATATATATATATACTATGCAAGTATACATATACATATACATATATACACATATAGTATATCCACACATATACGTCATACACACATACATACATGCATACATACAGGCATGCAGACATCCGCAAAACTAATAAATATCAGCCAAGCAATAGGAGAGCATTTTTTGAACGGGGAACGACTTCCTTCAACAACCCTTCCTCCCCCCCCTTTGAAGATGAAACGAGAAGAAAAGAGCGGAGATCCTATCGAGACCCGGGGATTGAAATGGGGTGGGGAAAAGGACTCCCAAATTGGCTTCCAGGATAACCAATCAGGGCAGAAAGGGATCCAGCGACCTTCAATAAACAAGGATATATGGCGTTGACCTGAGCTGACGTATGGGAGGGAATTGAAGGCCCTTCTGACCTAAGGGATTTGGAAGTTAGACCTTGGTCTGACCTCGTTTACACTGTGTTGGGTCGAACATGCTATTGGAGAAGTTTTATTTCTTTTTAATCGATTATGTAGAAATACCTATCCAAAGGCTTATTTACAAAACACTTTACAGAATGCTATCTCATAATTATTCCTCTCTATGAATTCCGCTAGATATGTATCTAATGACACCAATAAAAGATATTTCCCTGTTTGTCTATGCACATTCGCGTGTCCAAGGTATTGGCTCCGATGCAAACTTCTTGAATTCATTTTTATTTTCCGTCCGTTCAGATGCCTTTTCGACTTCCTTTTTCTTTTGTATGTCTATCTATCTATGTTTCAAATGTAATATATATATATATATATATATATATTATATATATATATATATAATACATATATATATATTATAAATCACGATATAAAAGCACAAATTATTGCCAAAAAAAATCAGCTGAAATGAAATAATTTAAAACTTTAAGATAAAAGCAAAACATGAGTAAATGAATAGGTAGCCATCCTCATTTACTCATATTTTGTTTTTATTTTAAAGTTTTAAATTACTTAATTCTAGCTGATTTTTTGGTATATATTTATATATTTATGTATAATATGCATGTGTGTATATATGTTAGTGTGAGTGTTCATCTGCATACGCGTTTTTGGTTCATGTGGGAATGCTCACGCAAAAGTACTGTGTATGTGTGTATACACAAACAAACAATTACGTGTATTTTTTAAACTTAAATATATTTCGAGAACGAGTTCATGAATTATTTTAAAAAATATTATAAATTGAAATATTGAAGCATTTTACTCTTATTTTATAATATAAACCCTGGAAGGTCATTTGTATTAAAAACACTTTTAGCAACGCTTCGAAGCAACGGATTTATACTAAGATGCTTGGATACGAAAACGCACATTTCCAGAAGTGATTCATTTTCCCTCCCGTAACTACCTCCCCGTCTCGCAAATTTTGCAAAAGGGTAACTAATTACGCTTGACAAGAAATTAATGGTCCCGTCAGACGTTGTTTATTGCAGTGCTTGTAATCTCCCGTATGTGCTTATTTATTTATTATTATTTATTTTGTCTATCACAGTCATCCCACTCGACTGGGTGGTTTGTAAAGTGTGGGGGGTTCCTGGTTGCATCCTACCACCTTAGGAGTCCATGACTTTTCCCACTATATGTGCTGTTTCTAGGAGCACACTCTTCTGCGTAAGTCCTGGAGCTACTTCGGCATCTAGTTTTTCCAGGTTCCTTTTCAGGGATCCCGGGATCGTGCCTCCTAGAGTTCCTATGATTATGAGTACAGTATCCATTGGCATATCCCACGTCCTTCTCATTTCTATTTTTGGGTCTTGATACTTATCCATTTTCTCTACCTCTTTCTCATCTACGCTGGTGTCCCCTGGTATTGCCACATCAATGAGTGATACTTTCTTCTTGATTTTGTCAACCAACGTCACGTCTGGTCTTCTGGCACGTATCCCCCTATCTGTTCTGATACCGTTATTATTATTATTATTATTATTATTATTATTATATTATTATTATTATTATTATTCATTATTATTATTTATTATTATTATTATTATTATTATTATTCAAAAAATGAAACCTATTCATATGAAAAAGCACACACGGGCCATAGCCTTGAAATTCAAGCTTCCTAAGAATATGGAGAATATGGTGTTCATTAGGAAGAGGTAAGAGGAAGTATTAAAAACGTATTAAAATGCAAGAAGAAATATGAGATCCCACTTATTTAAAAAAATAATAGATAGGTAGATAGATAAAAATGTATGAAAGTGCATTGCATTAACGCTTGAATTTCTGATGTACAAACTGCGCGACATCCTCTGAAGGGAGGCAGTTCCACAGTCCACAGTTCCACAGTCCACAGTTCCACAGTCCACAGTTCCACCGTCCAGCAGTGTGAGGAATAAAGGAATAAAGGACCTTTGGAAATGAGAAGGTCGACAGAGAGCCACATTTACTGCATTTTGGTTGCTGTAGGCAGATAAACTGAAAATGTGGAGGATCTCTGTCGAAGTACAGAAGAGTACCTTCGTCAAGACCCTGCTATTTTTCTTTCCTTTTTCATGAAGAAGCACTCGATGATTACTCAGCGTGAAACGTACTTGAGACAATAAGGTGCTAATGGCACTTTACATTCTAAGTGAGTGAAAGGCTGGAAGAATCGTATTTTAATTTATGCCTCTGTCGTAACTTTTATTACATAAATGGACACGCTACTTACTTCGTTCTTATGAGCACCTTGTTCTTTGGAAGTTTGAATTTGAAGTTAATGGCTTATGTGAGCTTGTTCCATTGGAATAGGGTTCATCTTCTGAATAATAATAATAATAATAACAAACAATAATAATAATAATAATAATAATAATAATAATAATAATAATAATAATAATAATAATAATAATCCTAATACTGAACAATTTTCCACAATCCGAGAGCCGTTAAAATTCCCCCACCAATGGCGTCTCCTTGACTCACCCACTGTCATTTCAACTTCTGATCGAAGGTAATGATAATATTTTACCTAAAGCTGGAAAAAAAATCAAAGATATTTCCTCTCAAAAAACTGCAACTGTCAGCAGCACCTGAATGGAAAATATTACGGGAAAATATTACGGTTCTTTTTTTTTTCTTATTTTTTCGATTGTCGATAAAAATTCAATGTTTTATATCAGATGTGTTTGCAATCGGCGACGCCAGTCGTCTAAGACTGAAATACCGTGGCGAGCCTGACGTGATTTGGGTGGGAGGGTAGGTGGGGGTTAGCAGGGGCGGGGGAGGGGGGGGATAGAGGTGGGAGAGAGACAGCCATTGCTATCTTCGGTAACTGCAGATCAAGGAACCAAATTTGCTACTTTTTTTTATACTGAAAGACATTGCGTGGTATAAAAATACTTGGCTATGTTCGCGCTTCAACTGCAATTTCATATTAAATTTGCATCTATAGTTTATAATAGTAGAGGATATGGATATATGAAAATACACCTCTATATTCATGTATCAAATGCAACTTCATATTGCTTTTGTATATACAAGCAAATACCAATAATATGGATATTTGAATTAGAGCAGAGTATATAAGCTCCTGCGCATATCTTATCAGCACAAGTTGACCTCTCTCTCTCTCTCTCTCTCTCTCTCTCTCTCTCTCTCTCTCTCTCTCTCTCTCTCTCCCTGGCGCATGTGATGGAAATTCAGATTTCTTGCTCAAGTTTCATAACCTATATTTACCTTCAGCTCATCGGCTTATAAAGGGAGAATATTACGGTTTTATGATCCCGTCTCAGTATTTTTATTTTTTCCCTGGCTCTAAGAATTTTCATATTTTCCCTGGCTCTATGATTTTCCATTCTTTCCCTGGTTCTAAGAATTTTAATTTTTTTCCTTGGCTAAAAGAATTTTAATTTTTCCCTGGCTCTAAGATTTTCCATATTCTCCCTGGCTCTAATAATTTTCATTTTTTCCCTGGCTCTAAGATTTTCATATTTTCCCTGGCTTTAGGAATTTTTTCCCCTGGCAATATGATTTTTCATATTTTCCCTGGTTGTAAGATTTTTCATATTTTTCCTGGTTCTAAGATTTTTCATATTTTCCCTGGCTCTAAGATTTTTTATATTTTCCCTGGCTCTAAGATTTTTCATATTTTCCCTGGCTCTAAGATTTTTTATATTTTCCCTGGCTCTAAGATTTTTCATATTTTCCCTGGCTCTAAGATTTTTCATATTTACCCTGGTTGTAAGATTTTTCATATTTTCCCTGGCTCTAAGATTTTTAATATTTTCCCTGGCTCTAAGATTTTTCATATTTTCCCTGGCTCTAAGATTTTTCATAGTTTCCCTGATTATAAGATTTTTCATATTTGCCCTGGCTCTATGATTTTTCATATTTTCCCTGGCTCTAAGATGTTTCATATTTTCCCTGATTATAAGATTTTTCATATTTTCCCTGATTATAAGATTTTTCATGTTTTCCCTGATTATAAGATATTTCATATTTTCCCTGGCTCTAAGATTTTTCATATTTTCCCTGGCTCTAAGATATTTCATATTTTCTCTGGCTCTAAGATTTTTCATATTTTCCCTGGCTCTAAGATTTTTCATATTTTCCCTGATTATAAGATTTTTCATATTTTCCCTGATTATAAGATTTTTCATAAGTTCCGTGGCTCTAGATTTTCATATTTTCCGTGGCTCTAAGATTTTTTATATTTTTCCTGGTTCTAAGATTTTTCATATTTTCTCTGGGTCTAAGATTTTTCATATTTTCTGGGATATTTTTCATATTTTCCCTGGCTCTAAGATTTTTCATATTTCCTGATTATAAGATTTCTCATTTTCCCATGGTTCTAAGATTTTTCTATATTTTTTCATTTCTCTCTCTCTCTCTCTCTCTCTCTCTCTCTCTTCTCTCTCTCTTCTAGAGGCACTTTAAGTGAGTTGTCTGCTGCGCTTTTGAACCATAAACAACACACCTGTCAGACCGAGAGAGTAGTTGAATGGACGAATTACCTATCCTTCTCCACTCTCTCTCTCTCTCTCTCTCTCTCTCCCTTTCTCTCTCTCTCTTCAGTTACCAAGACTCTTAAGTATCAAAACCCACACCTCGATAACATCCCCCTCAACACCAACCCCCTCCCCCTTCCCCTCCCAACCCCCTCCCTTGCGTATCAACCACTCACTACTTCCAGAGGAGTAAAAAGAGTTAGTATGGTAGATTCACATCAACCGTGCATTTGATGTCTAGGCCAGTCCCTTACGACGCTCCTGATTGGCTGCTGATAAGCAAATCACAGGGCTGGAAACTCTCTGTCTGCCTGTCTGTCTGCCTGTCTGTCTGTCTGTCTGCCTGTCTGTCTCTTTGACTATTATGTCTGTCTCTCTGTCTGTCTGTCTGTCTCTTTGACTATTCTGTCTGTCTGTCAGTCCGTCTCTTTAACTATTCTGTCTGTCTGTCTCTTTGACTATTCTGTCTATCTGCCTGTCTGTTTCTTTGACTATTCTGTCTGCCTGTCTGTCTGTCCAGCTGTCTGTCTGTCCCCCAACTCTGTATTAAACGACTCGTACAGGATTAAGGGCGCTTAATCTCGCTCTTTAATCAACCACCCTTTCCTTGTCTCCTAACTCCATTTAGTTTTTGCTAAAATTCGGGGAAGGATCTTTGTCCCTTCCCTTTCCACCCGTCGTTTATGACGTCCTAAAGGACTCAGCTTTAAGGATCTCCAGCAATTGCAGTAAAGAGGGACGAGATCAGCAATGTGGGGTTGAGGATGGAGCTGATGTATACTTTTTTTTTTAATCTCTTATAAGTCGATATTGCTCCTCATTATGCTGAATTTGGTTGAATTTTGCTTTTCATTTTCATGTTGATTTTGTGGAACCGTTTGTTCTTTAATTTCATGTTGCTCTTGTGGAAACGTTTGCTCTTCAATTTCATGTTGATCTTGTGGAAACGTTTGCTCTTTAATTTCATGTTGCTCTTGTAGAAACGTTTGCTTTTCAATTTCCTGTTGATCTTGTGGAAACGTTTGCTCTTTAATTTCATGTTGCTCTTGTGGAAACGTTTGCTCTTCAATTTCATGTTGATCTTGTGGAAACGTTTGCTCTTTAATTTCATGTTGCTCTTGTGGAAACGTTTGCTCTTCAATTTCATGTTGATCTTGTGGAACCGTTTGCTCTTTAATTTCATGTTGCTCTTGTGGAAACGTTTGCTCTTTAATTTCATGTTGCTCTTGTGGAAACGTTTGCTCTTTAATTTCACGTTGATCTTATGGAAATGTTTTCTCTTTGATTCAAATTGATCTTGTGGAAAAGTTAGCTCTTGTCATGTTGATCTTGTGGAAACGTTTCCTCTTTTTTTTCAAATTGATCTTGTGGAAAAGTTTGCTCTTTAATTTCAAGTAGCTCTTGTGGAAACCTTTGCTCTTTAATTTCATTTTGATCTAGTAGAAACGTTCGCATACAATATGGCCATAACTGAGCAAGATTCTTTAACTATGTTTTCTGAAGCGCTTTACTGCTGTGGCATATAAGAGATTACTACCTAATTCCTTCAAGTAAAACCACAATTAGAGTGAAATCAGATTAACTGAAAGCTACCTAGATCGAAGTGATACACATTTCCAAGGGAACAGATCTTCAGTGCTTTTAACAGATTAAGAGTAAGTTGCAAATAAACGTGTATATTTCTTGGTGTATTGGTAATAAGCTGATATAGGAAATTTTGATGCTAGAAATATGAAGTAAGGGGGATTTAATTAATAAGAGTGGGGATGGAAAACGTCTTAATATCTATGTTTTGGTAGGGAAGTCTCTCTCTCTCTCTCTCTCTCTCTCTCTCTCTCTCTCTCTCTCTCTCTCTCTCAAAAGTGTTGTCTGTCTATCAGTCATTCTCCCCTCTTCTCTCTCTCTCTCTCTCTCTCCTCTCTCTCTCACACACACACACACAAAAGGGCTGTCTGTGTGTCAGTCATTCTCCCCTCTTGTCTCTCTCTCTCTCTCTCTCAAAAGTGTTAGTCCTTCTCCCCTTCTCTCTCTCTCTCTCTCTCTCTCTCTCTCGTCTCTCTCAAAAAAGTGTTTGTCTGGGTCTAATCAGTCATTCTCCTCTCTCTCTCTCTCTCTCTCTCTCTCTCTCTCTCCCCAAACCACAACACACACAAAAGGGCGTCTGGGTGTCAGTCATTTTCCTCTTGGTCTCTTCTCTCCTCTTCTCAAAAGTGGTCCTTTCTCCCTCTTCTCCTCTCTCTCTCTCTCTCTCTCTCTCTCTCTCTCGCTCTCTCTTACACACACCCACACAGACACACACACACACACACACACAGAAGGGCTGTCTGTCTGTCAGTCATTCTCCTCTCTTCTCTCTCTCTCTCTCTCTCTCTCTCTCTCTCTTTAAAAGACAGCCAGCTTCACGTATCACAGAGCCCGATTACTATCTGTCTGTCACTGCCTAAAAATGCTACTTATCGACCTTCTGCAACTGAGAGGTCAATGTCTTTCAAGATGCAATCAAGCAACCACGCAATCCAGTCAGGTCATCTAACTTAAGTTCCTTTATTGCTTAATCCGAGAGGAACTTTTTCACCCTCCTCCTGTTCTCCTCCCTTCGTGTAGGATGTCCAAAAGAGGACTCTGGTTCAAGGTCGAGTGACTGTATGCAGGAAAACATGCAAAAAAAAAAAAATAAAAAAAAAAATAAAAAAAGGAGTGTAAGGATTACAATTAAAAAAAAACAATATTGAACATTTTAATTGCTATTGATTTATATTGTGGTGAAGTTGTATCTTCTAAAACCATTATTTTTTCTTTTGAATTTGCGTGTATATTATAAATATATAAATATATACATATACATACATACATATATATATATATATATATATATATAGTATATATATATATATCTATGCAAGTATACATACATACACATATATACACATAGTAGTATCCCACACATATACGTCATACACACATACATACATGCATACATACAGACATGCAGACATCCGCAAAACTAATAAATATCAGCCAAGCAATAGGAGAGCATTTTTTGAACGGGGAACGACTTCCTTCAACAACCCTTCCTAACATTCCCCCCCCACCCCACCCCATTGAAGATGACGAGAAGAAGAGCGGAGATCCTATCGAGACCCGGGGATTGAAATGGGTGGGGAAAAGGACTCCCAAATTGGCTTCCAGGATAAACCAATCAGGGCAGAAAGGGATCCAGCGACCTTCAATAAACAAGGATATATGGCGTTGACCTGAGCTGACGTATGGGAGGGAATTGAAGGCCCTTCTGACCTAAGGGATTTGAAGTTAGACCTTGGTCTGACCTCGTCTACACTGTGTTGGTCGAACATGCTATTGGAGAAGTTTTTATTTCTTTTTAATCGATTATCTTATGTAGAAATACCTATCCAAAGGCTTATTTACAAAATACTTTACAAAAGGATATATTATTATCCCTCTCTATGAATTCAGCTATATATATATATATATATATTATATATAGATATATATATATATAATATATATATATATATATATATATATATATATATATATATATATATATATATATATATATATATATATATATATATATATACTATATATATAGATATATATATAAATCACGAGATAAAAGCACAAATTATTGCCAAAAAAAAAAAAAAAAAAAATCAGCTAAAATGAAACAATTTAAAAACTTTAAATAAAAACAAAACATGAGGTAAATGAATAGGTAGCCGTCCTCATTTACTCATAATTTGTTTTTATTTTAAAGTTTTAAATTATCCAATTCTAGCTGATTTTTTGGTATATATATATATTATGTATAATCATGTGTGTATATAGTTAGTGTGAGTGTTCATCTGCATACGCGAATTTGGTTCATGTGGGAATGCTCACGCAAAAGTACTGCATATGTAGCATACACAACAAACAATTACGTGTATTCTTTAACTTAAATATATTTCGAGAACGAGTTCATGAATTATTTTTAAAAAATATTATAAATTGAAATATTGAAACATTTCACTCTTATTTTATAATATAAACCCTGGAAAGTCATTTGTATTAAAAATACTTTTAGCAACGCTTCGAAGCAACGGATTTATACTAAGATGCTTGGATACGAAAACGCACATTTCCAGTAGTGATTCATTTTCCCTCCCGTAACTACCTCCCCGTCTCACAAATTTGCAAAAGGGTAACTAATTACGCTTGACAAGAAATTAATGGTCCCGTCAGACGTGTTTATTGCAGTGCTTGTAATCTCCCGTATGTGCTTATTTATCTATTTATTTATTTATTTTGTCTATCACAGTCATCCCACTCGACTGGGTGGTTTGCATAGAGTGGGGGGGGTGGGGGGGGGGGGGGGGGGTTCCTGGTTGCATCCTACCACCTTAGGAGTCCATGACTTTTCCCACTTCTGCATGAGTCCTGGAGCTACTTCGGCATCTAGTTTTTCCAGGTTCCTTTTCAGGGATCCCGGGATCGTGCCTCCTAGCGTTCCTATGATTATGAGTACAGTATCCATTGGCATATCCCACGTCCCCTCTCATTTCTACTTTTGGGTCTTGATACTTATACATTTTCTCTACCTCTTTCTCATCTACGCTGGTGTCCCCTGGTATTGCCACATCAATGAGTGATACTTTCTTCTTGATTTTGTCAACCAACGTCACGTCTGGTCTTCTGGCACGTATCACCCTATCTGTTCTGATACCGTTATTATTATTATTATTATTATTATTATTATTATTATTATTATTATTATTATTATTATTATTATTATCATTCAGAAAATGAAACCTATTCATATGAAAAAGCACTCAGGGGCCATAGCCTTGAAATTCAAGCTTCCTAAGAATATGGAGAATACGGTGTTCATGAGGAAGAGGTAAGAGGAAGTATTAAAAATGTATTAAAACGCAAGAAGAAATATGGGATCCCACTTATTAAAAAAAATAATAGATAGGTAGATAGATAAAAATGTATGAAAGTGCATTGTATTAACGCTAGAACTTCTGATGTACAAACTGCGCGACATCCTCTGAAGGGAGGCAGTTCCACAGTCTACAGTTCTACAGTCCACAGTTCCACAGTCCAGCAGTGTGAGGAATAAACGAATAAAAGACCTCTGGAAATGAGAAGTTCGACAGAGAGGCACATTTACTGCATTTTGAATGCTCTAGGCAGATAAAGGGGATCGGAAATCAACTGAAAATGTGGAAGGTCTCTGTCGAAGTACAGAAGAGTACCTTAGTCAAGACTCCGCAATTTTTCTTTCCTTTTTCATGAAGAAGCACTCGATGATTACTCAGCGTGAAACGTATTTGAGAGAATAAGGTGCTAATGGCACTTTACATTCTAAGTGAGAGAAAGGCTGGAAGAATCGTATTTTAATTTATGCCTCTGTCGTATCTTTTATTACATAAATGGACACGCTACTTACTTCGTTCTAATGAGCACCTTGTTCTTTTAGAAGTTTGAATTTGAAGTTAATGGCTCATGTGAGCTTGTTCCATATGAATAGGGTTCATCTTCTGAATAATAATAATAATAATAATAATAATAATAATAATAATAATAATAATAATAATAATAATAATAATAATAATAATAATAATAATAATAATAATAATAATAATGTGGCGCCGTGGAGGAGTGGGTTAGGTCGTCAATGGACTTAACTCAAGTTAAGCAACATTGGGGCTGGTCAGTCGTTGGATGGGTGACCGCTCTCCTCGGCGTTGATTCCTTGGGAAAGGATCTTTACCATAATTTCCTCAGTCTACTCAGCTGTAAAATGAGTACCTATCCCTGATGGGGTAGGGTCCAGCTATGGGTTAAATAGCAAAACTAAGCAATGATGGAAAGAAATGAAGGAATAAACGACAACGACGTAAATGGAACCTCTGGCAACAGAGGAGCTTCGTCCGGCAACCAGGTATTCAACCCAACTGAAGGGGAAGACGGTCAGGTACTTGGAGGTCGTCATCCAGCAACTGATCACCACAACGACAGTAATCAACAGCCTGAGATTGGAGCTACAGAAGCAAAAAGGAAGAAAGCAACCCGACGGAGAGAGGATATAGAAGAAGATTGGTCAACATCTGGAATGAGAGGAATAACACCCCCCAAACAGAGCAGAGGCTGGCAGACCAAGTAAGGAACATAAAGAAAAAGAAATGGCTCTTTCCAACAGAAAGAGAAGAACTGGAAAGGGAAATGTCACACGACAACGAATTACACGAAGACGAACTGAGAGACGATGCCACAGAAGACGACAGGGAGGATGAGGTATCAAACAACGACACACGAAGAAACACCGACGAAGTAACAGAGAGGACGGAATGGGTAGAAAAGATTAGACAATGGATGGAGCCAGATACAGAGAGAACAAAGATCCCCTCCATGAAAGCCTACAACACCAAGAAATTAAGGAAAAAAACAAGTGAGGTCAATGAAATAATGGCCATAATACACACCACCAGTATCACAGAAACAAATAACTTGGTATATGCAGGAGCAAGATAGTAGCAGAACTGATGGGGATTCGAACACCAACACCACCAGCACAACCAACCAACAGAAACCAAAACAGCAACCTCCTTGGAAAGGCGCCTGGAAAAGCAAATCATGGTGATGAGATCTGACTTGAGTAACCTGAAAGAGATGGCAGAAAAAAGGCTAAGAAGCAAGAAAACAAGGGAGGAACTCAACGAGAAATACAAAGTATAAGAGAGGGGACTAAACAACACAATAGAAGATGTAAAACAGAGGCTTAAGGCCAAAGCACATAAGATCCAACGGTACACGAACAGGAATAAGGGATACCAACAGAACAAACTATTCGGAACCAACCAGAAAGACTATACAGCCAACTAAGAGGGAAGACAACCACCCAGAAATTCCTGAAGCCGAACCAAGTAAGAGACTCTGGGAAAACATATGGAGCAATCCGGTATCACACAACAAACATGCAACACGACAGACACAGTCAGACACCAACTAAAGAAAATGCCAAACTGGAAAGCCCCAGGTCCCGATGAAGTCCATGGATACTGGCGCTCAAAAACTTCAAGGCCCTACACCCACGAATAGCAGAACAACTCCAGCATTGTATCTCAAATCACCATGCACCCAAATGGATGACCACAGGAAGAACATCCTTAGTACAAAAAGAAAAGAGTAAGGGAAATATAGCCAGTAACTACAGGCCTATCACCTGCCTACCAATAATGTGGAAGTTACTAACAGGTATCATCAGCGAAAGGCTATACAACTACCTAGAGGAGACAAACACCATCCCCCACCAACAGAAAGGCTGCAGAAGGAAGTGTAGAGGCACAAAAGACCAGCTCCTGATAGACAAAATGGTAATGAAGAACAGTAGGAGAAGGAAAACCAACCTAAGCATGGCATGGATGGACTATAAGAAAGCCTTCGACATGATACCACACACATGGCTAATAGAATGCCTGAAAATATATAGGGCAGAGGAAAAACACCATCAGCTTCCTCAAAAATACAATGCGCAACTGGAATACAATACTTACAAGCTCTGGAATAAGACTAGCAGAGGTTAATATCAGGAGAGGGACTTCCAGGGCGACTCACTGTCCACTACTCTTCGTAGTAGCCATGATTCCCATGACAAAAGTACTACAGAAGATGGATGCCGGGTAACAACTCAAGAAAAGAGACAACAGAATCAATCATCTGATGTTCATGGACGACATCAAGCTGTATGGTAAGAGCATCAAGGAAATAGATACCCTAATCCAGACTGTAAGGATGCGTATCTGGGGACATCAGGATGGAGTTTGGAATAGAAAAATGCGCCTTAGTCAACTTACAAAAAGGCAAAGTAACGAGAACTGAAGGATAAAGCTACCAGATGGAGCAACATCAAAAACACATAGATAAGACAGGATACAAATACCTGGGAATAATGGAAGGAGGGGATATAAAACACCAAGAGATGAAGGACACGATCAGGAAAGAATATATGCAGAGACTCAAGGCGATACTCAAGTCAAAACTCAACGCCGGAAATATGATAAAAGCCATAAACACATGGGCAGTGCCAGTAATCAGATACAGCGCAGGAATAGTGGAATGGACAAAGGCAGAACTCCGCAGCATAGATCAGAAAACCAGGAAACATATGACAATACACAAAGCACTACACCCAAGAGCAAATACGGACAGACTATACATAACACGAAAGGAAGGAGGGAGATGACTACTAAGTATAGAGGACTGCGTCAACATCGAAAACAGAGCACTGGGGCAATATCTGAAAACCAGTGAAGACGAGTGGCTAAAGAGTGCATGGGAAGAAGGACTGATAAAAGTACACGAAGACCCAGAAATATACAGAGACAGGAGAATGACAGACAGAACAGAGGACTGGCACAACAAACCAATGCACGGACAATACATGAGACAGACTAAAGAACTAGCTAGCGATGACACATGGCAATGGCTACAGAGGGGAGAGCTAAAGAAGGAAACTGAAGGAATGATAACAGCGGCACAAGATCAGGCCCTAAGAACCAGATATGTTCAAAGAACGATAGATGGAAATAACATCCTTCCCATATGTAGGAAGGGCAATACGACAAAATGAAAACCATAAACCATAGCAAGCGAAGCTGCCCGGCACTTGCACAGAGCCAGTACAATAAGAGGCATGATTCAGTGGCAAAAGCCTCACTGGAGCCTGTGCAAGAAACATCAGCTACCTTGCAGTAATAAGTGGTACGAGCACCAACCTGAGGGAGTGATAGAAAACGATCAGGCAAAGATCCTCTGGGACTATGGTATCAGAACAGATAGGGTGATACGTGCAAACAGACCAGACATGACGTTGATTGACAAAGTCAAGAAGAAATATCACTCATGATGTCGCAATACCATGGGACACCAGAGTGAAGAGAAAGAGAGGGAAAAATGGATAAGTATCAAGATCTGAAAATAGAAATAAGAAGGATATGGGATATGCCAGTGGAAATCGTACCCACCCATAATCAGGAGCACTAGGCACGATCCCAAGTTCCCTGAAAAGGAATCTAGAAAAACTAGAGGCTGAAGTAGCTCCAGGACTCATGCAGAAGAGTGTGATCCTAGAAACGGCACACATAGTAAGAAAAGTGATGGACTGACTCCTAAGAAGGCAGGATGCAACCCGGAACCCCACACTATAAATACCACGCAGTCGAATTGGAGGAGACTGTGATAGAGCAAAAAAAAAAAAAAAAAATAAATAAATAAAATAAATAATAATAATAATAATAATAATCGAAAGCCGTTAAAATTTCCCACCAGTGGCGTCTCCATGACTCACCCACTGTCATTTCAACTTCTGATCGAAGGTAATGATAACATTTTACCTAAAAAAAAAAAAAAAAAAAAAAAAAAAAAAAAAAAAACGAAAGACATTTCCTCCCAAAAAACTGCAACTGTCAGCAGCACCTGAATGGAAAATATTACGGGAAAATATTACGGTTCTTTTTTTTCTTATGTTTTCGATTGTCGATAACAAATTCAATTTTATATCAGATGTGTTTGCAATCGGCGACGCCAGTCGTCTAAGACTGAAATACCGTGGCGAGTCTGACGTGATTTGGGTGGGGGGCGGGGTGGGGCGGGGGAGGGGGAGGGGGGATAGATGGAGGAGGGAGACAGCCATTGCTATCTTCGGTAAACTGCAGATCAAGGAACCAAATTTGCTGCTATTTTTATACTGAAAGACGTTCCGAGGTATACAAATACTGCAATTTCCTAATACATTTACATCTATATTTTATAATAGTAGAGGATATGGATATATCCTCTACTATTATATATACGAGCAAATACCAAGAATATGGATATTTGAATTAAAGCAGAGTATATAAGCTCCTGTGCATATCTTATCAGCATAAATTGACCTCTCTCTCTCTCTCTCTCTCTCTCTCTCTCTCTCTCTCTCTCTCTCTCTCCTCTCTCTCTCTCTCTCCTGGCGCATGTGATGGAAATTCAGATTTCTTGCTCAAGTTTCATAACCTATATTTACCTTCAGCCCATCGGCTTATAAAGGGAGAATATCGCGGTTTCATGAACCCGTCTCAGTATTTTTATTTTTTCCAGGGCTCTAAGATTTTTCATATTTTCCCTGGCTCTATGATTTTCCATTCTTTCCCTGGCTCTAATAATTTCAATTTTTCCCCGGCTCAAAGATTTTTCACATTTTCCCTGGTTCTAAGAATTTAAATTTTTCTCCTTGGCTATAAGAATTTTAATTTTTCCCTGGCTCTAAGATTTTCCATATTCTACCTGGCTCTAATAATTTTCATTTTTCCCTAGCTCTATGATTTTTCACATTTTCCCTGGCTCTAAGATTTTATCATATTTTCCCTGGCTTTAGGATTATTTTCCCTGGCAATATGATTTTTCATATTTTCCCTGGTCCTAAGATTTTTCATATTTTTTCCCTGGTTCTAAGATTTTTCATATTTTCCCTGGCTCTAAGATTTTTCATATTTTCCTTGGTTCTAAGATTTTTCATATTTTCCCTGGTTCTAAGATTTTTCATATTTTCCCTGGTTCTAAGATTTTTCATTTTACCCTGGCTCTATGATCCCTGGCACTAAGATTTTGATTTTTCCCTGGCTCTAAGATTTTTCGTATTTTCCCTGACTCTGGATTTCTCATTTTTCCCTGGCTCTAAGATTTTTCATATTTTCCCTGGCTCTAAGAATATACACTATACTTTTCTGGACCTAACTAGACTCCAGTATCACGGGAATTTAAGGACAGGAATGATTAATAGAAATAAACTTTATATAAATGCAAATAATTTGTAAAATTACACGTTATCCCATCAAAATATATCACGTCATTGTAGATAGCACGAGAACAATAACAAAAACTACTCATATCTGACAACAACAATAAAGAAGAGCTCAGACACAGAAATATGTAAATTATATATATATATATATATATATATATATATATATATATATATATATATATATATATATATATATATGTATATATATATATATATAATATATATATATATATATATATATATGTATATATATATATATATATATATATATATATATATATATATATATATATATATATATATATATATATATATATATATCATCCGGAATGGTAGACAAAACGCTCGAGCGAGAAAAAAACATTATCAATACATCAGGAAATTAAATTGCCTCTGGATACAAAACAGATGATACCACTAATTAAATTATTATCATGAAGGTATATGTAATTTCAGCGTGGCCCTGGACATGCCTCTAAAATCTCATTACCGAGAAAAATAAATCTCATTTTGTTTACCAAAACGAAACTTTCATAATGTATGAGATGAACCTTCCTGACAAAGTTGTTTGATGGCAAACAAACTTGTAATCAAAGTAGGTCAACATTAAAGGCAGTGAATCATTATTTCCCCATCAGTAGATTAATGGAAATATTATAAGATTATTCCATTCTCTTCTTAATAACGTTTTGTTTTGACCTAGAAATAATTTAACTTCCGCATTTTTATCACGTTCACGAAAACCGCGAGGAACCAGTTTTCAGAAATGGGATTGTCGCGTTACGCCTCTCTTTCAGTGACTATAATTGCGTAGTCATTCGGATCGCCTTTATTTTCTCTCTTCCTCGTATGCATTTTTGCATATGTAATGCATCGCGTGCTCCAAGTAACGAGGGTTTTTCGATATTTCCAGCGAATGATGAAAAATTCCTTCGGTCAAATGAGAGAATGATGGCGCGTGCATTAACTCATTATTCTTAATGGCATTTGTTTATTCAGTAAATGAATCATCTGATATTTTTGAAACTACGATTTTTTTTCATGAAGAAGTCAATTCTCGGTAACTGAATTATTTGATTTTTTCGTAATTGTGAGTTTTTTCCAGCATGAAGACAATTCTGGAACACAAAGTGGTTCCAGACTGTCTTGGAGGAAGGTAAGAAATTTGCGGCTGGCTTTTCGTTTAGTTAATGTTTGATGGTGTTCTTAATTCGGTAATGGTTTTGGACTTTGCTGATTGGAAAAACTTGGAGAGAGAGAGAGAGAGAGAGAGAGAGAGAGAGAGAGAGAGGAGGGAGGGGTAATAATCACTTTTGCTTTATAGACGAATATCTGTTTTTTCCTTGAATAAAAGGCAAACTGGAGAGAGAGAGAGAGAGAGAGAGAGAGAGAGAGAGAGAGAGAGAGAGAGAGAGAGAGAGAGAGGAGGGAAGGGAGCAACTGATATTGATATTGTGATAATCACTTTTGCTTTGCAGACGAATATCTGTTTTCTCTTGAATAACATACAGAGAGAGACCTTACCTTACCTTACAGACCTTACATCTTGTTCGGGTTGCCCCAGGTCCCTCAGTGTGAGGCACCTCTAATGTCTACCAGAGAGTTGCTAGTACATCTTCCGGTATATTTTGCATCTTCCAATCTTGGATGGTCTGGGATGCAGTTTAGATATTTGTCGAGCTTATTCTTAAACATCTACGCTCACTCCTGATATATTCCTCAGATGAGCTGGCAACGCATTGAATAGACGCTGCATTATCGATGCTGGTGCGTAGTGGATTAATGTCCTGTGTGCTTTCCTTATTTTTCCTGGTATATTTTTGGGCACTATTAATACCTCTGCTTGCTTCTTTCTGATATTTTTGAGTTCCCATGATATTTTCTGCTATTCTTCTATCTGTTTCCATGCCTGAATTATCATGTAGCGTTCTCTTCTCCTTTCCAGACTATATAATTTTAAGAATTGTAGTCTTTCCCAGTAGTCTAGGTCCTTAACTTCTTCTATTCTAGCTGTAAAGACCTTTGTACACTCTCTATTTGTGCAATATCCTTTTGATAGTGGGGTACCATATCATATTGCAATATTCAAGTGGACTACGAACATATGTTTTATAAAGCATAATCATGTGTTCAGCTTTTCTTGTTTGAAGTGCCGTAACAACATTCCCATTTTTGCTTTACATTTTGCCAACAGAATTGCTATTTGATCATTGCATAACAGTTCCTATTCATCATCACACCAAGGTCTTTAACTGCTTCCTTATTTGTGATGGTCTCATTATTAGGTCCCTTATATGCATATAGCTTTCTTTCTCTGTCTCCATAATTATTGATTCAAATTTATCAGAGTTAAATACCATCCTATTTACCTCTGCCCAATCATATACTTTGTTAAGGTCTCTTTGTAGAGCGTTCCTATCTTCATCACAAGTAATTTCTCTACTTATTCTTGTGTCATCTGCGAAACTACTCACTACCGAATCCTTAACATTATTGTCTATGTCTTCAATCATAATAACAAACAGTATTGCAGCTAACACCGTACCTTGCGGCACACCGGATATTACCTTGGCTTCATCCGATTTCTCGTCGTTGCAATAAACTATCTGTTTTCTGTTTGTGTAAAAATTCTTTTAACCATCTTCCTACTTTATCCACGATATTGTGTTTTCTAATTTTCTTCGCTAATATATTATGGTCAACTTTATCAAAAGCTTTTGCAAAGTCTAAATAAACCACATCTGTTTCATTTCCGCTTTCATATTTTTGAATATGTTTTCACGGTGGACTAACAGTTGGGTTTGTGTACTTTTTTCCGGGTACGAAACCATGTTGTCCTTTATTAAACAAATTATTTTTTATTAAATGTTTCATAATATTTTTCTTCATTACCCTTTCATACACTTTCATTATATGTGATGTTAGACTCACAGGCCTATAATTACTTGCCTCAGTCTTGATCCACTTTTGAAAGTAGGGGTAATATACGCTAATTTGTGCTCATCATATACTTGCCTGTATCTACACTTTGTCTTAATAATATTGCAAGTGGCTTTGCGATAGAATGAACTACTTTCTTAACAAAATAGCAGGAATTCCATCAGGCCCTGCAGCAGCTCCATTTTTAATTTCATTAATAGCCTGCACAATATCAGCTCATTAATATCTATGTCAGCTAAATATTCACTATTTTCATCCCTTACTTCTATATCATTATCTTCATTATCTATTCTAGGGGTGAATTCTCTCTTATATCGTTCTGCCAGTATGTTGCAAATTTCCTTTTTTCATTCGTTAATCTCCCTTCAATTCTCAGAGGGCCTATTTCTATTCTTCTTTTTATTCATCTTCTTCGCATGAGTATAATAGTTTGGGGTTTTGCTTGATATTAATAGGGTTTTTTCTTCCAAGTCCCGTTTTTCATTTTCTTTTGATTGTATAATCTTTTTTTCTGCATTTTCTATCTTACTTTTTAGTTCTATAACTTTCCATGCATTTTTTCTTTTGCAAGACCTTTTTTCACTTTCTGATTTTCTGGAACAAGATTCTTCTGTCTCTTGGTATGCATGAATGATGTTTACTTTTCTTCTTCGGTATATATTTTTCCACTATTATCTCCAATATTTTATATAATATCTCCGTATTTACCCTTATGTCATCACTTACGAAAATGTTATCCCAATCTTTGTTTAATTCTTCATTAATTTCTGACCATTTTATATTTTTACTGTAGAAGTTGTATTTTCCATATCCTTCCCACTTCTTCATTTCTTGCTTATCTCTATTTTCACTTGCTTTGGAATGAACTGTTAATTCTATGCATTATGGTCTGAAATACTCGCATTATAAAACTATTATTTCTTTAACATAATTCATCTCGTTCACAAATACTAGGTCTAAAGTATTTTCCTTCTTGTTGGCAGGTGATTTATTTGTTGAATGTTGTATTCTAGTAGCATATCTAATAGCTTTTCAAATTTGCCTCTTATCTTCTGCACTTACTATTACTCTCTTTTTTTTTTTATATGTATAAGTACAACCACAATCTCCTATTCGTTCTTTCCATTCTACGAAAGGAAAGTTGAAGTCACCAGATAGGAGAATAGTCCAGTCCTTGTGATTTCTACATATCTCATCCAATTTTTCAATTATTAAGTCAAACTCTTTAGTATTAGGAGGTCTATATATTACTATGTTCATTAATTTTTCAGATTCAAATTCTACCGCTATTAGTTCACATTCTGAGTTACTATATTTCTCATATATTTTTCCTTGTTTTTTGTCTTTCCCATATATTGCGGTTCCCCCTTGATTCCTATTTTTTCTATCTGATCTATAAGTTTGGAACCCTTTTTTTTATTTGATCATCATTCCCAGTCTTTGGGAATACCAGGTTTCACTTATATTCATTATATCTATTTTCTTTTCATTTTGGGTTAGTTCTTCTAAGTACTCTATTTTTCTTTTTGAGTTACTCGTAACTAAACCCTGCCTCATTCATCACTATGATGGTTTGCGTGTTTTCTCCTTCATTTAATACTGATAGTAATAAGGATTTTCCCATGTCTCTTTCCTGTTCTGGTATGTTGTTCTTTTTTTCATTCCAGAAATTCTGACATTAAAAAATCCAACTTTTCCATAATATTTGATCTTCCTTCATCATAATTATTCATTTTGTGTCTGAATCTGCAATTTTCTCCGTTTCTGCAATATCCTCTTGCATAATAAATACAGTTATTATCTCTTGAGTAGAATTTCGGAGCTGATGCTTTGAAATCTTTGCTGACACCTCTGCATATCTCATTGGTGGTTTGCTTTTCTCTTTTACCTGATATTCTTGATTTCTCTGTATTGTTTCTTTCTTATTTTGGATTTTATTACTTGGTTGGTTATTTATTTGATTATGATTCATGGCTACAGGGTGCATATATTTGCATTTTTTGTCGAACTTACATCCTTTTCCTTCTTTTAGGTTTTTACATATTTTTGGATGCAGATCTCTGCAATCATCCCCATATCCATCTAAGTATGCACATTTACCATATATTTCATAGTTTTGACATATCTTAGGATGTTTGTAGTAACATCTTTCTCCAAATCTGCAATTCCCTCTTTCAAAAGGTTGCAGATTTGTCTTTCTTGTCTATTTTTCCTCTTTCCCCGTCATTGTATAGATCTGGTAGAGCCTCTTCGGGATTTGCTTTTCTGTTGTCATATCGTAATTTATTTCTTCGTAGGTATGCTGCTTTTATTGCCTCATATGTAGTATCAATGAGTATCTCTGCATCCATACTTTTATCTTGTTCTTTGTTTTCCTTATTTTTTTCTGTCATTTCATTTTTGTTTACTTCTCTTCCGTTTTCCTCTTCTTCTTTTCTTCTTCTTCTCTTCCTCTTCTTCTTCATCCTCAACTATTTGTACATTCAATCTTGATTTAATAACAATTGTCTATCCATGATAGACATGTTGAACAAAAAATTCTTGTATCTTTTCTCAAATCTTGTATTACCTCAGCACACTGTGGATGGGGTCGGAATGTTGATGCAGCACATTTTCTGATTAGGTTTTGTGGATTGACTATGCTATACCAAACCTTACACAGTTTGCATGCTTTTGGCATTCTTTTTCCTAATGCATCAATTAGTATATTCACAAGATTCACCTTATTCATTTTCTTTGTCGGAATATGTTGGTTTATGTATATTTTCTTTATGAGTCTCTTGACCACTTGGATTTTATTTGGAAACTTCTTCAATTATTTTCAAGATGTTTTCATTAGATTTGTTCCAGTTTGAAGGATTATATCCTTCTAATATATCTATGAATGCTTTTGTATCTTTGGTTAGGACTGTTGCTGATTTCATAGATGAGAAATGCCAGTTCCCTTCCTGCTACCTCATCGTATTGCGAATCTGCTAGACACGCAATTACGCCACCTTTTCCCGCAGTTGGAACTTACTGCCATCTTGTTCTGATTTATAGTATTACACTTGATAAACTAACTTAGAAGACGCTTTATCCTACTATTTTCACACTAATCTTATCACCGATAGTTCACGAACACTTCTAGATATTTCTCAAAATTCTAGTCGTATGTTAAACTTGTGATATCGTTGATTATTGTGACTTCACGCGGGTACGTCTCACCAAGCAAGATGGCTACTACGAGAGAGAGAGAGAGAGAGAGAGAGAGAGAGAGAGATAAAACAGGAAAACAGACTGAAGATAATTCAGTTCACTCTTATTTGCTATAAGCAAATGAATTATCCGCTTGATATTGGGGAACGTGTAGCACTGCAGTTGGCATGTGTCAGTGGGTAAACCTGACTATCTCTTTTGTTTCCGTTTCATTATTCTTCCTAATCTTGTATTTTTTAACCTTATATTTGCTGTACTGGTTATGAAGTTCATAAAAAAGAGTTATTGCCAAAGGCCTCAGTACTGACTGATTCCCTTTGGGGTGAATGATGATTTAGAGTTTCTGTCACATTCTCTTTCTTCCAAAATTGTAATTTTCTTTAACGCCTTATAAAATAGTGTCGGAATATAAACTTCATGCATTATGCTTTATGCTCTGTGTCCTATACTTTCAATGTAACAGTTAAGAGCAGAAAATGTTATCAGTAAGCTGTAGACCACTCGCGATAGAAGTACGCGATAACTCTTCGACATTTGCTAAAAAATAAAAAATAAATAAATAAAAACAAAAACAAATAAAAAAAATAAAAAATAAGGAATGAAAAATTTTGAATTTTTTTTTTTTTTTTTTTTTTTGCTTTACTGAATCACTCTGAAGGAAGACTCCTTCCTTAGTGATAGCTAAACGCATTCTTTCAGTCCCCCCACCCCCTCCCCCACCCCCACCCCCCTCCCCCACCCCACCCCCTCCCCCACCCCCACCCCCCTCCCCCAGCCAACCCTTAAACCTTTCATGCCTCCCGTTTGCGCTTCTAATTGCACAAAGCGGTTGCTTAAAAAACGTTGGGCTATAACGCTGCAAAGTTTACGACTTTGCTAATTGTCGGTAATCGTCACGCCAAGGTTAGCAGCTTCAGTTTCGTGTTGGCTCTCGCCTTGTTTACTCTCTCTGTGTGCTGGGAAATCTTGTCCGTAAGTAATGAAGTGGTGCTGGTGATATACGCTGCGGTATACGCTAGTGTTTCTCTGCATATCGTGGCAGTTTTAACAAAGATTATACATTCTCCTTCTTTAATTTTCAAGCTTCGACAATGTTAGAGCGTGACTCGATGACATTAAGGCATTATCTTCAAGGTTTCTTTTTTTTTAAAGTGAAATCATTAACTTTGGTAACTTTTGTATTTTTATATAAATATTAGTAAAGTTTGGGGTTTTCATCCTTGAAAGGATGAGTTTATTATTATTATTCTATGAAAGAAGATTGCTCGACGGTCTGCTAGGCTGCAATAGCGCGACCTTCAACGACGAGAAATGTCTTGAAGGAAACTTTCACCAACCAATAGCAGGAACGCATTGCGCCACCAACCAATGCAAACTCAGCCAGCAGTTGACCCCTTGCTGGCCTACCACTATATATTGAGTAGATACTGACAGCATCTACAGTCTGCTCAGACCCACTGCCGTGATCATGCTCGGATGATACCGAGAGAAACGTTGGCCAATAATTCGACTTATAATTTGACCTATTTGTTTATTCATTTACTGTGAAAAATAAATTTGTAAGCAATATCCCTGAAATTGACTCCTCCTGATGAATCATATCGGCGCAATAGTAGAGAAGGCAATTATTAGAAAAATAGAGAAGACTATTTACAAGTTGAATGCAGTTGATGCAGCAATATCTTTCAATAAGGACGGGTTTAAAAGAGGGTCTCCTTCAAATATTCATTATTATTATTATTATTATATATTATTATTATTATTATTATTATTATTATTATTATTATTATTATTTTTTTTATTTTTTTATTATTATCTTTTTTTTTTTTTTTTTTTTTGTTGCGCTCTATCACAGTCCTCCAATTCGACTGGGTGGTATTTATAGTGTGGGGTTCCGGGTGCATCCTGCCTCCTTAGGAGTCCATCACTTTTCTTACTATGTGTGCCGTTTCTAGGATCACACTCTTCTACATGAGGCCCGGAGCTACTTCAGCCTCTAGTTTTTCCAGATTCCTTTTCAGGGATCTTGGGATCGTGCCTAGTGCTCCTATGATTATGGGTACGATTTCCACTGGCATATCCCATATCCTTCTTATTTCTATTTTCAGGTCTTGATACTTATCCATTTTTTCCCTCTCTTTCTCTTCAACTCTGGTATGTCCCATGGTATTGCGACATCAATGAGTGATACTTTCTTCTTGACTTTGTCAATCAACGTCACGTCTGGTCTGTTTGCACGTATCACCTATCCGTTCTGATACCATAGTCCCAGAGGATCTTTGCCTGATCGTTTTCTATCACTCCTTCAGGTTGGTGCTCGTACCACTTATTACTGCAAGGTAGCTGATGTTTCTTGCACAGGCTCCATTGGAGGGCTTTTGCCATTGAATCATGCCTCTTTTTGTACTGGTTCTGTGCAAGTGCCGGGCATTCACTTGCTATGTGGTTTATGGTTTCATTTTTCGTATTGCACTTCCTACATATGGGAGAGATGTTATTTCCGTCTATCATACTTTGAACATATCTGCTTTCTTAGGGCCTGATCTTGGGCCGCCTGTTATCATTCCTTCAGTTTCCTTCTTTAGCTCTCCCTCTGTAGCCATTGCCAATTGTCATCGCTGGCTAGTTCTTTAGTCTGTCTCATGTATTGTCCGTGCATTGGTTTGTTGTGCCAGTCAAAAACCTCTGTTCTTTCTCCTGTCTCTGTGTCTGTATATTTCTGGGTCTTCGTCTACTTTTATTAGTCCTTCTTCCCACGCACTCTTTAGCCACTCGTCTTCACTGGTTTTCAGATATTGCCCCAGTGCTCTGTTTTCGGTGTTGACGCAGTCCTCTATACTTAGTAGTCCTCTCCCTCCTTCCTTTCGTGTTATGTATAGTCTGTCCGTATTTTTCTCTTGGGTGTAGTGCTTTGTGTATTGTCATTTGTTTCCTGGTTTTCTGATCTATGCTGCGGAGTTCTGCCTTCGTCCATTCCACTATTCCTGCGCTGTATCTGATTACTGGCACTGCCCATGTGTTTATGGCTTTTATCATATTTCCGGCGTTGAGTTTTGACTTGAGTATCGCCTTATTATTATTATTATTATTATTATTATTATTATTATTATTATTATTATTATTATTATTATTATTATTATTATTATTATTATTATTTTACGAATGGACATTATAGGTCGTTAGCGTTTGGTAGTGACTATAAAAATGATAAGCTGTGCTAACTTTTTTATTATTCATACAAATATTAGTAAACGTTTGGGGCTTATTCCTTGAAGGAATGGAATTATTATTATTAGCAGTAGTATTATAAAAGTGATTGCTGCCTCAGCTGCGTTAATTTTATAAAGGTTCTTCTCTATTTTTCTAATTATTGTTTTCTCATTGTTGTTTAAACTGGCGAGGAACGCACCGAAGGTTGACATATCTCAATTATGTAATAGTCACAGTCGACTGGATTTTTATTGGTAAAAAATTCCAATCGACTTTGACTATTACACAATAGAGATATGTCAACCTTCGGTGCGTTGCTCACCAGTTTAAGCAACAATGAGAAAACAATAATTAGAAAAATAGCGAAGAAACCTTTATAAAATTAACGCAGCTGAGGCAGCAATCACTTTTAATAAAACATGTTTAAAAGAGGGTTTACTTCCAGGATATTATTATTATTATTATTATTGTTATTATTAATTATTATTATTATTATTATTATTATTATTATTATTATTATTATTATTATTATTATTATTATTATTATTATTAGAGAATCAAATCCACAGTTATGTAAAATGTACATATATTTAATTAAATTTAAATATGTTTAGCTTTTAATTTAAATATATGCGCATTTACATAACTGGATTTCTTTCTCCATTTGAAGACTTATGCTACTATGAGTAATTTATTATTATTATTATTATTATTATTATTATTATTATTATTATTATTATTATTATTATTATTATTATTTATTTTATTATATTATTATTGATTATTATTATGGACAAACTGGGATAGAAGCAATATCGTCAGAGCTCCTTCAGTGGCGTTTGACAACTGACGAAACAATATCAAAATTGTTGTGACGTTTCTCCGTTACAATTTGGTACGTGGCCCGAACCCGAACACAAGCAAAAAAAAAAAAAAAAAAAAAAAAGAAAAAAAAAGAAGCGAACAAGATCTTAAAACTGAGATCTTAGCAAAACCTTCAAAATGTAAATTGCTTGAAATGTAAGAAACTGCTGACCCAGCATGTAAAAAGTAATGCATGTCTGGGAGATTACTAACACCGCAGTAAACATCCCCCGACTTGGCCATTAATTTGAAGTCATGCGTAATTGCTTGCACCCAGGCAAAATTCACTAGACCTAAAGATACAAGGAGACTAATTGGTTTGCTGCAGAAGAGATTAAGTGAAAAATAGAGATGATAACATTTATATTATTATTATTATATAGTGTTATAATATATATATATATATATATACATATATATATATATATATTATATATATATAGTATATATATACCTATATATATATATATATATATATATATATATATATATATAAATTATATATATAAAGTGAAAAATAGAGATGATACATTAAATATATATATATATATATATATATATATTTATATATATATTATATAATAATTATGTATATATAAATATATATATATATATAAGTATATATATATGTATATATATATATATATATATATATATATATATTACATACATACCATATATATATAGAAATATATATATATATTATAATGAAAAATAGAGATAATACATTAATATATATATATATATTAATATACTATATAATATATAATATAATATATATATATATATGATATTATATCTATTAATAGAGAGATACATTATAGATATTATATATATATATATAACATATATATATAACATTCATATATGTATATGTATATATATATACATATATATATATATATATATATATATATATATATATATATATATATATATATATATGTGTGTGTGTGTGTGTGTGTGTGTGTGTGTGTCTGTGTGTGTGTGTGTGTGTGTAGTCATTAAGCTGTATTATCACAACTATTAAACAATTAATAAGATATTTTCTATGCAACTTTTCAAATATTAACTAACAATATTACATTATTATTACTACTGTTATAATTCAGGCAATGAATCCTATTCATATGGAACAAGCCCACCAAAGGGGTTATTGACTTGAAATTCGAGCTTACAGAGAACATGACTTTCATTAAAAAAAAAAGAAAGAAAGAAACAGAAGGTAATGTGAATTACAGAAAGAGGAGATCAGTTAGAAAAAAAAGAGATGAATTAGCAAATTGATAAACGAGCACAAATAAGTAAAATATCAAAATACAAGGAATGCATTGCAACTTCGCTTGATCTTCAACTCCTTTCGTTCCAATTGCACGACATCCTATGGGGGGGGAAAAAAAAGACCAGATCACCAACTCTTCCTTCGTAGGAGAATAACATCAGAAGGCCCCTTTCCATTTCCACCCGTCTGTCAAAGCGGGTTACCTCCACATTTTTGCTTCCTGAAGGACCCACGAATCCTTCTCCCTTGATTGGGTATCCTGGGGGGCCAATTCACGGGCCTCTGTAGGATCTACTTCGGCCGCCCTTTCCTTTTATCCTCCTTGGACGCGAGGAAAGTCAATTCTCTTATTTTGCTCGGTCAGTGGGGTGTGTTGGATTAAGTGGGCCTTATGCCAGCATGGGACCTTGCCCTAAACGTGGGTCAAGGTGTTCAAGGGGGAGTGAGAAGTCCGGTGTGGACCTCGAGATTCTCTAATACACACACACACACACACATATATATATATTATTTATATATATATAATATATATATATATATATATATATATATATATGTTTATAAATATATATATATATACCCTGAAGATGACTTTGGAATAAAAGTTGAGAGTCTTGGTACCTCCTTCTTTCATTTTCACGTGAGGATCTCTTATATGCTTCACTCACGGGGCCATTGTGGAATTGCGAAAAAAAAATACATACACACACACACACACAAACACATACACACACACACACACACACACACACACACACACACACATATATATATATAGACAAATTCTACAAAGGAAAGCGTACACATTAATTTCTACAAACATCAAGAAGTTTTACGACAAGTAAGACCTTCAATTGCAGTTGGATACAAAGTTCTCCCTGTGTCATTTAACTTCTACTTACAGATGATCACTTTACAGTTACGAGGAGCTGCTGTTTGCTTTGGTATTTCTTGACAGAATCCAGTTTAACAAGTTTGCTTCAATTTTCAGCCATCAAATAGAATTGGAATATTTACTGCTATCTTAATTTTTATTCATCCATGTTCACCCACTTGAATAAATCTGATATGAAATCTGATATGAAACACAATGGTAATATTTGCTTTATATCTTGTTCATCCACGTTCACCCACTTGAATTGATCTGATATGAAACACGTTGTTAATATTTGCTTTATATCTTTTTCATCCATGTTCACCCACTTGAATAAATCTGATATGAAGTACAATGCTAATATTTGCTTTATATCTTGCTCATCCACGTTCACCCACTTGAATAGATCTGATATGAAACACGATGCTAATATTTGCTTTATATCTTGTTCATCCATGTTCATCCACTTGAATAAACCTGATATGAAACACAATGCTAATATTTGCTTTATATCTTGTTCATCCATGTTCACCTACTTGAATAAAGCTGATATGAAACACATTGCTAATATTTGCTTTATATCTTGTTCATCCATGTTCACCCACTTGAATAAATATGATATGAAGCACAATGCTATTATTTGCTCTATATCTCATAAAGAGATAAAACTACTTTAACCCTTTGCTTCCAGAGGGACATGGAACTCTTTGTTATTCAATAATTTATGCCCAAAACTTATGGAAACCTGATGTCAATATGCTATCATTAATGAGACCAGTCCTCTATAAAAGTTAACTGCAAGTAATTAAAGGAGCGTGATTTTTAAAAAGTAGCTCGATTAGTAATTAGAGAAATTTTATAATCACTAATAATCACTGCAGCTTTCGTTAACAGCTTTAATTAGGAGTTCCCTTAACAAACACCATTAAAATTCTCATCAAAGGGAGTGTCTTCTTCATCCCATGAATAAAATATTTCTATTTTATAAGTCATTTTGTTTTGACAGCTTCCCTAACAGCTAACAAACAAAGAAATTATTTGTTAGAATCATCAAACAGCAAAGAATAGGTGAACATTACTGCCCATTTTGAATACTCTTTTCTTATTTTTGGTAAGTGCAGAATTGCTCATATACATAACTGTGGATTTTTAGTTATTATTACTGCCCATACGTTGATAAAAATAATATCAAAACTACCACAGGAAACACACTAATAAAAATCATATTATTCCCAAACATTTTGACTTAAATTCCTTTTCCAAAATCAATCGTGATTCCTAGCACTGAGAAATATCCAATTAAACAGACAGATAAAATAGAGCAGAGAATAAATTCACGTTGATCGTTCAAATAGGCGGCACGAAGCGATATATTTCTTTTTTACTCTGACATTTATATAACTTTTCATGATGAAATATTTGATACGTAAAATAAACGAAAAAATATATTGTTTCTGTATTCTCTTAGTTTGAATTCGCCCCCATCCAAGCAGACATGACAGGTGATGTTATATAACCATAATTCATTTAAGCCTACAGGTACAATCCCATTAAAGTACAAATTAGTCTTGAGGTACAGAATTGGTAAACTATAATCTGATTTGATTACATTAATATTTTCTTGAATGAACTGGCAAAAACTAGCAGTTATATGGAAAAGGAAACAGAAATATTTACGTTTACTCGGGGAGCAAGCCTACAAACTAGTTTGCTGTTATTAGTGGGATGAAAAGTTTATGTAAGAGCCTAAAAAGGTCTGAAAAAGGTGTTTTGTGTTGCGTTGAAGATACAGGAATTTTATGATAGGATATTTATGATTTGTCTATTAGAATGAAAATGTAAATAAATAAATAATGTCCATGTTGAGCAGTGGAGAAAAATTATTTATAACAAAATATAGTGTACTTAATTTTCGTTGGCGAAACTAGGCTGTATTTGGCCGTAGATTTGGCACGTTTTAATTTATTGGGTGTACTGAAATTGGTGTATGTTTCTACTCAATTATTTTGTGTTTCCACTTATATATGAGAGTATATGAAGGCGTTCAATTTGTGTTGTTAGTATAAGTTGCACTAAGTATGACTATTGATTACGAAGACCACTTCACGTTAAGTTAGGAATATAATGTTTACAAATTATCCAATGTATGTATCGAAATAAAAAAAAAAGTTATATAAAATACAGATATATTTTGCTTCATGTCGACCATTCAAAGGGTCAATGTGAATTTATTTTCAATTAAGGTTACATTATAAAAAGAGAATTTCTCAAAAGCAAATCTTGGCGTTAAAATGTATACAAATCCGGCACAAGGAGAGGCAGTAACAGTTCAAATGAGAGAGAGAGAGAGAGAGAGAGAGAGAGAGAGAGAGAGAGAGCTTCAGCTCCATCTTAATCTGTGCAATCTTGTTCTTTCTTGATTACAATTGCAAGAGATGTTTAAAGGTGAGTCCTTCGAGACGGGAATAAACGAAGGTAGGGGAAAGAAGAAGCGATAAAGATTCTTCCCGATTAAGGGAATAAATGAGATCGAGTTCGAAACGCAGAGAGAGAGAGAGAGAGAGAGAGAGAGAGAGAGAGAGGTGCTTGATTACATAGTGACACAAAGTGCCAGGGCTGTTGCAGGGGTCGTTAAACATTATGTTGAGAGAGAGAGAGAGAGAGAGAGAGAGAGAGAGAGAGAGAGAGAGAGAGCTAGCATCTCCCTTACAGTTTCATGGGCAGTTAAACATCATGGTTGAGTGAGAGTGAAAGCAATGCCACTTTTTCTGTTGCATGGTAAGTTAAAAGAGAGAGAGAGAGAGAGAGAGAGATAGAGATGAGAGAGAGAGAGAGAGCTAGCATTCTTCCCTTACAGTTTCATGGGCAGTTAAACATCATGGTTGAGTTGAGAGTGAAAGCAATGCCACTTTTTCTGTTGCATGGTAAGTTAAAAAAGAGAGAGAGAGAGAGAGAGAGAGAGAGAGAGAGAGAGAGAGAGAGAGAAATGGAGTCCATCTCCCTTAAAGTTACAGGTACAATGCAATTTCAATAAACTATTGTTGCCCCAAAAATCTAGTTACGACCAGTATTTGTAATCCTCTAAATTAAATTGATTCTCTCTCTCTCTCTCTCTCTCCCCCCCCACCTCTCTCTCTCTCTCTCATTTGTACATACATACACATACACACACACGCACAAACATATGTGTATTTATATATATATATATATATATATATATATATATATATATGTATATGTATATATATATATAATATATATATATATATATATATATAATATATGTATGTATGTATACTTTTACAAAATGAAGGCTGTTGAATAATGTCAAAAAGTATTATTATTGCCACACCACTAATAATAATAATAATAATAATAATAATAATAATAATAATAATAATAATAAATAATAATAATAATAATAATAATGATAATAATAATAATAATAGTATTGTTTACCTACAATCTTAGATATTTGAAACTAGGCACTTTAATCATTACATGAAATAATCTCTAGAAGTAAATCACCATTTCACAACCGGATTCCATAATAAAGATCTTAAGGATTTTCACTGCAACTGACTCTAATGAAATTAACATAATTCCCTGGACTTATTTTTCCTATTGTAGAAAGCAAGTTTGCTCCCCCTCATCCCATACATTACCCAAATGCAAATCACGATCTTGATGTGATGGTAGTTCAGTAAAAAGACTTATCTTAGACGATCCATGGGTCTGGTTGCAAGGAAGAAGTCCATAGCTTTAAACATTAAAATTTAAAAATTTTCTTAAGTGTTACAGCAGATGTTAAACAAGTATATGGCGTTGGTTGAATATTGCATAATTCTGTTTTTGCTAGTTTTTTTTTATGAAATTACTGATGCATAAAAAGTTAACTTCTTATAGTCCATGGTATGGGCGTCTTGAAACTTTATTCATATAAAGAAAATGAGAAAAAATTCCATTCATGAAAAAAACTCTTTAAGTAAAACAAAGTAACAACCTTTTGCATTGTAATGAAGTCAATCAAACTAAATGAGTAAGTTGAACCATCCATCCAAAGAGAAACAAAGCTGACGAGAAAATAATAGGGAAATGAGATCGGAAGTTAAAACCATTTCTTCTGAACTTCTATTGAATAGCATTACTTTGCTAAGCAGCTCTCGCTCTTTCTCTCTCTCTCTCTCTTTATCTCCGGCTGACGACAATTCCCACATTCCCCGGCGTTTCCGCCCCTCGCTCGACACTGTCGAAACAATCCCAAATTGAGTTGGTGTCCCAGTGGTCCCCGGGAGGTTCCTGGATTGAGTCGGCGTTCCAGGGGTCCCCGGGGAGGTTCCTGGATTGAGTTGGCGTTCCAGGGGTCCCCGGGAGGTTCCTGCATTGAGTCGGCGGTCCAGGGGTCTCCTGGAGGTTCCTGGATTGAGTTGGCATTCCAGGGGTCCCCGGGGAAGTTCCTGGATTGAGTTGGCGTTCCAGGGTTCCCCGGGAGGCTCCTGGATTGAGTTGGCGTTCCAGGGTTCCCCGGGAGGTTCCTGGATTGAGTTGGTGTTCCAGTCCAGCGGTCTCCTGGAAGTTCCAGGAACGCTGGAACGGCTGGTCGATTCGCCGAGGAGGAGGGAAGGCTGGGCGAGGCGGCGGCTCAAAGAGAATTAGCAAAGATTCGCAGGAGATAAAAATCGGGGCGCCTTCGTATACGCCCCCGGGCAAAGAATTAGGGTGTTCTAATCTCCTACCAACATCAATGGCTGGAGTTTCTTCTTAAAGTGCGAGTCTTTTTACGGGACGGGTTTGAAGGTTAAGTAAAACCTCCAGGAGGAGGAGGAGGAGGAGACGGTACGAGGGACCTTGCTGAATGGATTCTTTTTCTTCTTCTTCTTCTTCTTCTTCTTCTTCTTCTTCCTCCTCCTCCTCCTCCTCCTCCTCCTCCTCCTTCTTCTTCTTCCTTCCTTTCTTCTTCTCCTCCTCCTCCTGCTCCCCCTCCTTCTCCCCCTCCTTCTTCTTCTTCTTTTTCTTCTTCTTCTTCTTCTTCTTCTTCCTCCTCCTCACCTCCTCCTCCTCCTTTTCTCTCCTCCTCTTCTCCTTCCTCCATTCCTCTTCTTCTTACCTTTTCTTCTCTCCTCTCTCCTCTCCTCCTCCATCCTCCTCCTTCTTCTTCTTCTTCTTCTTCTTCTTCGGAAAATGGTTGAGAATGAGTTTAGTGAGTTGAATGAACATGATCTCGAAGTGTCTGTCGGGTGGAGAGAGAGAGAGAGGAGAGAGAGAGAGAGAGAGAGAGAGAGAGAGAGAGAGAGAGACGTGGTGGCATGATTCAACTTACTAATTTAGCTTGATTGCCTTCACTACAAAGCAAAAAGTTGTTATTTTTTTTACTGAAAATAGTTTATTTTATGAATTGAATTTTTTTTCTAGATTTTTTTTTCTATATAAATAAAGCTTCAAGACGCCAAAACCATCGACTATAAGATTACTTTTTACGAATCAGAAATTTCACAAAAGAAAAGAAAAAAAAATTACGAAAACAGAATTAAATACATTATTCAGCCAATGTCATATATTTGTTTAAAATCTAATGTAGCAATTTAGAAAAATTGTAAATCTTAATTTTTAAAGCTATGGGCTTCTCCCTTTTAAAAACATGCATGGTTCCAATATCTTGATACCAGCATCTTTCTTTTAATCATTGCAAAAACATAAGCCACTTCTTCAGTACTATGGTTGAATCTGGCTTTCACTTCGAATTCATGTTTATTGTATCTAAGTATGAAACTTT
>NC_061087.1:26622489-26634989 GCF_015104395.2 Macrobrachium nipponense | reverse complement strand
CACAGGAGTTCCATTTTTTATTATTCTAATAATGTTTGTATAAGCAAAAATATAATCTATTCTTATGGATTGTATGAAGAAGTGTTCCCAACACTTGAAAGCTTTGCTTTGATACGGGTAAATATGAACGTCACGCATCATCAATCATATCAAATCACATTCCACCTGTCAATCATTTACCTTTTCCACAGCTCTGTCGGCATGACGATTTATGACGCAATCAAAATGCCCAAGCACGAGACAACGTTAACCCTTATTTGCAAGCGTCCATATCTCTCTCTCTCTCTCTCTCTCTCTCTCTCTCTCTCTCTCTCTCTCTCTCTCTCTCTAAAAAAAAAGAAGAGAGAAATTCCCGGGAATTTGCGAACTGTTGATACTGCAAAAGGGAAATAATGTTGGAACCCACCAGCCGGTGAAATTGTAGCGAGCAGTGGATGCTGATTTCACCCAATTCCCTAATTTTAAATCTTTCCCAATTTTTTTAGGAGGGGTACTGGGGGACGGGGTGGGCGGGACATTGATACGGCAACGCGTTTCGACGTTTTCCTGGCGATCGGCGATAGGCAATAGCGACAGGCAATAGCTTTTGGCAAACCCGCAAACTGCGTGATGGGACGTTTGGTCCAAAACGAATTGATATTTTGCTCTGCCGAGGATATCGACAAAAAAAAGAAAAAAAAGAGAGAGAGAATATTCACTCATTCATCATAGGTGGTTTGTATATATATATATATATATATATATATATATATATATATATATATATATATATATATATATATATTTTTTTTCGTTAGAGAAAATATTATGACGCAGACTTATCAATCTAGGACATATTGTATCGGAAACGTTTTAGGTTTAAATTGATTTTTTTTTAATACGAACGTAAACTTAATGCTATTTTATTAATGTAGTCTATAGCCTATTAGACCTTTATGACTGTGTGCGTGTATACACACACACATATATATATATATATATATATATATATATATGTATATATATACATATATATATACATATATATATATATATATATATATATATATATATATATATATAGTATATATATATATATATATATATATTACTATATGAAGAGTCAAAGTTATCATAAAATTGATAAAGCTGTCATTACTGAAGCGGAAATCGAATAATTTGAGTGTAGTCGCGTTCATGAATATATCCCAGTGATCATTACGTTCGACGATTTGCTCCCTAGTGAACGCTACCATTACCTCTCTCGCGTAATTGCAAAAATAAAATAAAATAAAAGATAAATAGTAATAAAAGATTAGATGAATATGTTAAAATTATAGTAATGGGCGATAAATGTCTTTGGACATCCTCAAAAAATGAATAGATAAATGAATAAATAAGTAAATAAATAAAATGAAAATCAAATGAACGAATTATATAGAACAGAGACTCATTTTCACGCAATAACGGTAAAATAATTCTAAATATTAAATAAAGAGAACTTCTACGTTGTGGAAAGAGTTTTAATTGAAAGTGACGACATTGTTTAATTGCTCTTAAGAAAAAGTTCGCGATCGACAGAGTGAGCTGCCAAATTCAGCAACGCTGTCGATGATGGTCACTGTAAATATTCATTGATGAAATAAAACAACAATAAATGGTGGAGCGAGATGAAGGAACAGGGACTGGTATCTTCAGTCGTAGTTTATATTTCACACACGCACACACACACACACACACACACACACACATATATATATATATATATATATATATATATATATACTATATTATTACTATATATATATATATATATATATATATATAATATATATATATATATATATATATAATATATATATGTGTGTGTGTGTGTGTGTGTGTGTGTGTGTGTGTGTGTGTGTGTGTTTTGTGACTGTGTGTCTGGAATAAAACATTTATAAAGCCTCATTTAAGAAAAAAAATGAATTTCATCCAAGTAATAGTAAAATTATGGACATGAGATGCTTGAAGCATATATATATATATATATATATATATATATTATATATATATATATATATATATATATATATACACTAGTTATTCAATACGAAATTGAAAACAAAGAAAAAGAAAGTGCAAATTAAACTGAAACTTCTGCAAATTACATTCGCATTATGTGTCCTTATTAAAACCGTGCTCTCCGATGCAGAAAATAAAATTACGGAAAGTTGAGAGAAACAAAATTATATATATAATATATTTTAAACGTCGACCCAAAACAGGGAATAAACTGGCAAGTTTAGTGACGAGAGCATTCAATAATGGCTGGGAAAGTTGGCAAGGGAAATGTTTAATTAATATTAGGATACATCGTCCGGTGGTACGAATGGACCGGAGGGGTTTTTGTCCAGATAAGTGTTTAATTACGTTTAAATGACTGGCAGCGGAAGTGTTTAATCATCGGAGTTCTGGGTCGAAAATACACATCTCCGAACAGATGACATTTGTCGACAGTGCTCCCTTTCAAAAATTTGAAGGAATGGCGAGTTGGCGTTCGTGAACGATTTGACTTTCAATGGGATAGTCATAGTCGTTTAAGATTATGTCTCTTGAAATAATTAAGCGTTCTTAATCTGCTTTAATGTCGTATGAAATCACTATCAAAACGTTGAAATGAATGATAGAACCCTATTCATTTCCAGATCCTAAATATTTATCATATCTTAGCCTAACCAGATCGCTGAGCTGATTAACAGCTCTCCTACGGCTGGCCCTAAGGATTAGATCATTTTTACGCGGCTGCGACCCAATCGGTTACCTAGCAACGGGACCTGCAGCTTATTGTGGGATCCGAACCACATTATGTCAAGAAATGAATTTCTAATCGCCAGCAATAAATTCCTATGATTCCTCATTGTCAGAGCGGGGAATAGAACTTGCGACTACCGAATCGGTAGGTTAGCACGCAACCCGCGCGTCCAACGAGGAACTAAATGTTTTATAAAATTAGTTCTTTCTATATATTACAATAAAAGCGTTTGGTTTTGCAGTTTTTAGGGAATTTACCTATTAAACTCCCGCCGGGTTCCCTTTTCTCTCTCTCTCTCTCTCTCTCTCTCTCCTCTCTCTCCTCTCTCTCTCTCTCTCTCTCTCTCTCTCTCTCTCTCAGGACCCAAGATTAATTAGCGACTACCATGGCAAACACCTTGCTCAACATTAACGAGGCAACGAACTTTGACAAATGAGTGTTGGTGTTAACTCTGCTGCCTTCCCGAAGCCTTTGTTGAGTACAATTCCCACATTAGGCCGAGGAACGTATGGAACAGCGTACAAGAAAGATCTCCCTGGAATTTTACCTGGAGGGGGTTAGTGCTATCAGTGCACTGTAGGCCTTACTTAGGGTTCTCTGCAGCGTGCCTTCGACCCTTAGCAGCAACCCCTTTCGTTCCTCTTACTGTACCTCCGATCATATTCTTGTAATCCATCTTACTTTCCACCCTCTAACAGCTGATTCATAGTGCAACTGCTTCCAGGTTTTCCTCCTGTTACGCCTTTCAAACCCTTCTACTGTCAATTTCCGTTCCAGCGCCAAATGACCTCACTGGTCCCAATGCTCCGCCTAAATTCTATATTCAATTCAATTCAGTTCCATGGAATATTGGTCTCATAAGTGGTCGTCATACATTTATGAGCGCCTGGAATAGATGCTCGTCTTAACCTCGAATCGAAAGTAAGGGAAAAGAATTGGTCTCGTAATGCAACTGTAAAATAATCCGGGTCTCGAAGCAGATTCTTTAAATCTCACTTCCCTCCTCTCTTCTTCACGTCTGACTGACTGACAGCTCTGACAGACCTATATATATCTCGCCCCTACCCTACTCAATCACTCAGTCGTGCAACTATTTCAATCACTCGGCCATTCAACTCAGTCATCCAGTCTATTCAGTTCAGGCGCTTGTCTTTCTGGTCTGCTGTAAAACGCAGTTTGTCAGGCTTATGTTTTCGGAACTAACCTTCTCTCAGAGATTCCATCATTAATCTAGTTCCACCAATTCTATTCCTGCTACGCAGTGTCCTCTTCTACGTTATATTAAATTGTAATCAATATTACATTCATGTTATATCATATTTATATATATTCTATTTATTACATTCTTTGCACTTCAAAATTGAGGCGCGGATTTTTAAAATTTATTATTATTTTATTTTTTGCAAAAATGAAATGAAATAAAAAAAATATCTCAGGTTTCGAGAACGAAAGGAGAAACCTTTGATTTTACCCCGGAAGAAAATATAAGAAAATCGTGAGATTTCTCATTCGAAGTTCAATCACGTTTTCAAGAATTGATTTAGTGGCCCGACTAGGTTTCTTTTGAAGTGTGTGTGTGTGTGTGTGTGTGTGTGCATGTGTGCGTACGTGAGTTTCTTGGTGGTTGGAGATGATAAAGTAGACTGATATCTTTTCTTAACATAATAATAATACAAGAGAGACGTGGGAAGTAATATTACTTTTTTAGATGGGACTTTGTGGCCGGGATTTTCGTCAGATGTTATGGATATCTACTAATTGGGATCTGGACAGAGAGAACTTATATATATATATACAAACGAACACATATATAAGTGTAAAAAAGAATAAATATGCATATATATATATATATATATATATATATATATATATATATATATATATATATAAATAAAGATATAGGCCACGAAGGAAAAATGAACGAAGGGGGCTCTGCAAGATCTTTCGACGTTAAACGTCCTTTACTGAGCAGAGATTGACATACATACGAGAAAAGACAATACAAGAAGATTCGTATAACTGACAGCTAGGGATTATAAAGAGATTAATACCTAGAATCCGACACACCTGGAAGATAAGAAACCTTCCCAAACAAGCATAAACAATGGGTGCAATTAAAGGTTTAAGACAATCATCTCAGATACAATTTCAAGACAATTAAAGGATTATAGGTGACAGCTATTCAGAACTTGGTAAACAAAACCATATTCACAATACATGTCAGACAT
Source organism: Macrobrachium nipponense (assembly GCF_015104395.2). Classification (NCBI taxonomy): domain Eukaryota; kingdom Metazoa; phylum Arthropoda; class Malacostraca; order Decapoda; family Palaemonidae; genus Macrobrachium; species Macrobrachium nipponense. The sequence continues at coordinate 26,629,988 of NC_061087.1, read as the reverse complement.
ACATTACAACAAAAATAATAACTCTAAGGCAACTGATTTTTATTTAAGTCAGTAATTATATCTTTGAGGTCATTCTTAAAAATGTTACAGATACAAGGGTCTAAATGAAAAAGGCCACGACTAACATTGAAATTACAAGGAAAAGTAAGTTGTATTAAAGCAGATTCTAAAAGATTTTGTGATAAGACATCTCTTGACCTTGCAATTACTGAACTATCAACCCAATTTATTCGGTGGTTGTTTTCACTTAAATGAATGAATATTGCATTAGATTTTTGCCCAGTTTTTACAGAATATTTATGCTGGCTTAGCCTTACTTCTAAGCCTTTGCTAGACTGTCCGAGATAAAATGAGGGACAATCCATACATGGAATTTTATATATTATGTTGTTGCTTTCTCTGGGGCCATTTTTTATTAATGATGTGACTTATAAAAAACTAACAAAGAATCCCCTTGATCAAGTCATAAAAAACTTCAATAGCATAGTGAAAAGTATCCTTAAAGATAAAACAGAACTACTAAGCAAATTGTCAGTCAAATCTCCTTCGCTACCTTACTTGTACGGATTAGTCAAAACGCACAAAGAAAATAACCCTATGCGGCCTATTATCAGTACTGTTGGTTCAATTTCATATAAACTTTCGAAATATATCACAAAGATCTTGTCCCCGTTACTTGGAACCATCTCCGATTCTCATATATATAATTCTCTAGATTTAGTTGATAAATTAAACAAGATTGCTCTTTGCCCTACTGATAGATTCGTTAGTTTTGATGTATGTTCTCTTTTCACTCACGAGTTTGTGCATTTGTGATTGTAAGTTTATATTTAATGGTGAATTTTATCAACAAATTTTTGGCATGGCAATGGGAAATCATTTATCACCATTACTCTCAAACCTGTTCATGGAATTCTTTGAAAAACGCTACTTACCTAATATCATTTATATTCCTGTAAAGTGGTATCGTTATGTAGATGATTGTTTAGCTGTTCTTCCTGTCGGTATTGATGTAAATGATTTACTCTCTAAATTAAATAACCAGTTACCATCGATAAAGTTTACTCTAGAATTAGAAAAAGACAATTGCCTCCCTTTCTTAGACGTTTTGATACATAGTGAACCATTTCAATGTAAATTCAGTATTTATAGGAAACCGACTAACAACTTAACTTATGTTCATTTCTTATCAGGCCACCATCTTAACATAAAAATATCAATTTTTTCTTCTATGTTTTTACGAGCATTGCGCATTGTCGGTCCCCAATATTTGGATCAAGAAATTGAATACATAAGAAAAATAGGGAAAGATTTATGCTATCCTTCAAATATATTAGACATTTGTTATAATAAAGCCCACAAAAAGTTTTATACTGTAAGTAACACGCAGAAAGAAAGCAACAACATAATATATAAAATTCCATGTATGGATTGTCCCTCATTTTATCTCGGACAGTCTAGCAAAGGCTTAGAAGTAAGGCTAAGCCAGCATAAATATTCTGTAAAAACTGGGCAAAAATCTAATGCAATATTCATTCATTTAAGTGAAAACAACCACCGAATAAATTGTGTTGATAGTTCAGTAATTGCAAGGTCAAGAGATGTCTTATCACAAAATCTTTTAGAATCTGCTTTAATACAACTTACTTTTCATTGTAATTTCAATGTTAGTCGTGGCCTTTTTCATTTAGACCCTTGTATCTGTAACATTTTTAAGAATGACCTCAAAGATATAATTACTGACTTAAATAAAAATCAGTTGCCTTAGAGTTATTATTTTTGTTGTAATGTATGTCTGACATGTATTGTGAATATGGTTTTGTTTACCAAGTTCTGAATAGCTGTCACCTATAATCCTTTAATTGTCTTGAAATTGTATCTGAGATGATTGTCTTAAACCTTTAATTGCACCCATTGTTTATGCTTGTTTGGGAAGGTTTCTTATCTTCCAGGTGTGTCGGATTCTAGGTACTAATCTTTTTATAATCCCTATCTGTCAGTTATATGAATCTTCTTGTATTGTCTTTTCTCGTATGTATGTCAGTCTCTGCTCAGTAAAGGACGTTTAACGTCGAAAGATCTTGCAGAGCCACCTTCGTTTATTTTTCCTTCGTGGCATATATCTTTATTTATGGATTCATCACGTTCCTAACTTTCGTGATACAGTTATACATATATATATATATATATATATATATATATATATATATATATATATATATATAGTATATAATATATATATATGTGTGTGTGTGTGTGTGTGTGTGTGTGTGTGTGTATGTGCATACGCATGTCGTTTACTCGTTTTCTCCCTACCTTTCATCTAAGACATATTTCAATTCACTCTCACAGTTCCAATTGTTTAATTGAGTAGTCTAAAAGTTCCTGGTCTAACAAATGATTTACCACTAGAGCCTCCTAACTAACATCTTAATTGGAATACCTGATCTGGCCTTATATTTACTTGAGCTAATTAGTTTTAGGAGCTTCGATACATAAACTATTAACGTTAGTTCCGGTGTTCTGACGCCAGGTCAGACCTTATTAGTTTTCTTATTAATTTTCTAATTGTTATTTGAGCTCCAGCTGAAGGAAATGCTGACTTTGTATTGGGAACTTCGTTTCAAAGGTTTACACATTTCGCTTATGTGTCTTTTCACTTCAATTTCGTTGCCTTTATCCGGGTTAAAAACATAGAGGATTTTCAACCTTCTTCAGAAAGGATGGTTGGAAATGCGGTTTAATCCGTACGTTTGAAATGCTATGTTAGATATCTGTTAACAAAGCATTTCTAGAACTAATGAAAACTGATGATGTAATGGCAATGAAACTGAGTAAAAGTCTTTGACTATAATGTAAAAAAATAACAAATGTTTACCGTTTGGAAGCCAGCAAAACGGAATAGGGATTGTTCAACATCTGGAATTCAAACCTGCCAAGGACTTAACAACACACATTTAGTAATAAATACGAATGATATTTTTCATTGCCTGCAAATTTTAAGAGGAGTCTCATTCTTCGTATGTTTATAGCTTGGTGGATGGATAACTTTAAAGGAGAAGCTTATGTATATATATATATATATATATATATATATATATATATATCAGTACATATATATGATATATATATATATATATATATATATAGGATATATATATATAGATATATATATAATATATATATATATATATATATATAATATATATATATAATATATATATATAGTATATATATATATATATATAATATATTATATATATATATCATATATATATGTATATATATATATATATATATATATATATATATTATATATATTATATATATATATATATATAGATATATATATATATATATATATATATATATATTCTATATATATATATATATATACAATATATATATATATATATATATATATATATATATATATATATATATATATATATATATTATATTATATATATTATACATGTGTATATATATATATATATAATATATATATATAGAGTATATATTTATATATATATATATATATATATATATATATATATATCTGCATTCATACATTCATACATTTCGATGAAATGTACCAAACCTCTTTCCAGGTAAAGAAAAATAAAAAAAAATATTATATTCAGTCCTTTAGAAATTGACAAGATTGTCAGTGGCTATAATGAAAATTTTGCGAATAATATTTCCGTTCAGATATTAGTGTCTTTTAGCTATGAATTTGAACATTTTAAAGCTTTAGGTAGCCAGGATATACAATATATTGCCCATTGCATGCGAAGCGCTCTCTTATTATTCTGCATTCATTTATCAGAGGAGGAGACAACGTCTCTGAATTACAATTATAAACAAACTTCAACAAAATAACGAATCGAATAAAGACCTTCGTTTGTCCACTACCTTCAATAATATCAAGCCTTTCATACTGCTAAGTTTGCCGAGCCACTAATTTGCGTTACGAAAATTCATGAGCGGTTATTGCAGTCGAGCACGACAATAATTCTGCTGTTATGGTCGATTGGCATAATTACGTCGCATAACATAATCCATTTTAGTACATAAAGTAGCGCGAAATACTGCTGGTGCTTTTTATCGATTATCCAACCTTCAGCGTCAACACATTTATAAGTGGAAAAGGATTATATTTATTTACCATGTCCAGAGCTTCTTTATGAACCTTATTCATTACATCTCTTATTTATTTGTTGTTGGTGTTCTTGTTCTTGTTGGGTGTGGTAGGAAAGCCCTACGGAAAAGCCTAAAAAGGTATGAAAAAGGTGTTTCGCGTCGAATTAACGATAAAGGAATTTTAGGATAGGATATTTATGATTTATCTATTAGACGGAAAATGTAAAAAAAAATATACAATGAGTATGTTAAACAGTACAGAACAATTATTTCTAATAAAATACAGCGCATTTATTTGACCATAGATTTTACCACGTGTCCCGAGTGAGCTGGAGGTCGGAGAGATAAATAAAAAGTAAGAGAGACTGAGAGAGATAGATAAATGGATAATTAGGGAGAGAAGATAAGCATGGAGAGAGATAGCGAGCACTAATAGAAAGATAGGTATATAGAGAGATAATAGATAAACAGGTAGAATGTGTGTGTGTGTGTAGAGAGAGAGAGAGAGAGAGAGAGAGAGAGAGAGAGAGAGAGAGAAATTTAAATAGGCATAGAGAGAGATAGAGAGAGAGAGAAATAATAGGCCTAGAGAGAGAGACAGAGAGAGATTATAGAAAGATAAGGTATACAGAGAGATAATAGATAAAAGGGTTTAGAGAGAGAGAGAGAGAGAGAGAGAGAGAGAGAGAGAGAGAGAGAGAGAGAGAAATAATAAATGAACAGTGAGCATCTCGCCAGCTTAGAAGAAGCGAATGAATAATACTCTAGTTCTATGGAGTCAACCCATTAGCGTCGACATTTCGAGCGACAAACATTTAAATTTCTTTACTGTAACCACAAATACCCTTTTCCTCTCCGTCCTGCTGAATAAAGTAAGCTCAATCTTTTGCAGAAATTACAGTCTTGAAAAGGCGTAAGTGTACGTTTTCTCTTTTAGGTCAGCCTACGGGTAGCTGTTTTTCTCTGGTGAAAGAGTTAAATGATTTATATTTAAAAAGGAAAGTTTCCAAATTCTTGTACGTTAATTAAAGGAGATTTAAAGTTACATAAATGAGAGAGAGAGAGAGAAGAGAGAGAGAGAGAGAGAGAGAGAGAGAGAGAGAGAGAGAGAGAGAGAGAGGTACATGCTTAATTTCACCTGAGGGAAAAGCTTGAAATTTATTAAAGGAATTATATATAAGTATATATGTGTTTATATATATATATATATATATATATATATATATATATATATATATATATATATAATATATATATCATGATCACTCAGTCTAAATAAGTAGGACAGATTATTATAATTGATTAAAGTATACGCACACGCTATTAATAAGGTAACACTAATTTAAACATCTATGGAACAGAAGAAACAGCCATACAACTCATCAGTTGCTATGGGAAAATCTGCATTACCATATGATGCTATTTATCAAGTAGCAGAAATAAAGAGGTTTAAAAAAAAAGGTTGCCACAATAAAATTGACAAAATCAGAAAACGTAGGATGCTTACCCCAAGCAATAAAGAATTTTGACAATGAAGAATTTTGCCAAAAAAAAAAAAAAAAAAAAAATACAAATTGAAAAAATCAGAAAACCTAGAATGCTTGCCCCAAGCAATAAAGAATTTTGAAAAAGAAGAATTTTGCCAAAAAATTACATTAGAATTGACAAAATCAGAAAATGTAGGATGCTTACCCCAAGTAATAAAGAATTTTGAAAAAAAAATACATTAAAATGGACAAAATCAGAAAATATAGGATGGTTCCCACAAGCAATGAAGAATTTTGCCCAAAAAATAAGTACAATAAAATTGACAAAATCAGAAAATGTAGGATGCTTGCCACAAACAATAAATAATTTTGACAATGTAGAATTTTGCCCCCCAAAAATTACAAAAAAATTGACAGAATCAGAAAAGTAGATTGCTTGGCCCAAGCAGTAAAGAATTTTGATAATGAATAATTTTGTCAAAAAAAGAAAATAAAATAAAAAAACAGTAAAATTGACAAAATCAGAAAACGTAGGATGCTTACCTCAAGCAATACAGAATTTTGACAATGAGGAATTTTGCCCCCCAAAAATAAGTACAATAAAATTGACCAAATCAGAAAATGTAGGGTGCTTGCCACAAGCAATAAATAATTTTGACAATGAAGAATTTTACCCCCCAAAAATTACAATAAAATTGACAAAATCAGAAAATGTAGGATGCTTGGCCAAAGCAATAAAGAATTTTGACAATGAAGAATTTTGCCAAGAATACAATAAAATTGACAAATCAGAAAATGTAGGATGCTTTCCAAAGCAATAAAGTATTTTGACAATGAAGAATTTTGCCAAACAAAAAAATTGCAATAAAACTGACAAAATCAGAAAACGTGTGAACAGTACAATAGTCAGCCACACACTCACTCATCCACTTTCCCTTCCGGTCCATTCTTTTGCATAACGAGGAGTCAGGGACTCGTTCGTAATTCGACGAGAGTAAACTGGTCTTTGTAACGAGCGTCTTCTTCTTCGCGAGTGTTTCCAGATTTCTCATTTGAATTCCAGCGAGGGACCTTTTTTGTTACGTCAGCTGGAAGCAATTTAGCTCCTCAGCCACTCCACGGGTCCTCTTGTCATCACAAGGAATTCACTTAGAAGTGAATTTCCTGTTTTACTTCTTTTTTATCTCTAGTTTTTTTCAAGGCTTTGTCCCTCTTCGTTCTTGCAAGCAGTAATGGGATTTTACGGAAATGACAAAGGGAGTCAGTTGCTCTCTTTCCAAAGGTGAAGGTGGTAAGGTGGTAATGCGTAAGGATAAACTGGTGTTCAGTATTTGAAATATTACTTTTCTGAAGTGAAAAGCATATTTTTCACTTACTCGGACAGTGAGACTATAAATTACTATGCCGTTGTTGTTGTTAATCAATGTTGGAGGAGTAGGAAAGCCCTATGGAAAAGCCTAAAAAGGTCTGAAAAAGTTTTTCGCGTTTAGTTAAACGTACAGGAATGTTAGGATAGGATATTTATGATTTATTTATTAGAATGGAAAAATTATTCATGACAAGAATATAGCGTATTTATTTCAATTTTCGTTGGTGGAACAACACTCTATTTGACCGTAGATTTCAGCGCACGCCATAGTAACCTGGAGGTCGAATCACACCTTTTAAAATTTCTAATTACTATGACGAATAGATAGTTATTGATCCCTACGTAACAAACCGTTCATTTTGCTTCTCTGAAGTAAAAACTTTATTCCTATAAATTATATTAATCACAGGACTATTTGTATTTACTATAATGAACGAATGGTTAATTAACGGTTCCCTCAACCACGGCTCCCAACATTCCCTAAACTGACTGATTCCTTC
>NC_061087.1:26604989-26617489 GCF_015104395.2 Macrobrachium nipponense | reverse complement strand
TTTTTTTTTTTTTTTTTAAATCTTACTATAATGGACGTTGTGTCTGTCCGTCCGTCTGTCATTCAATCACGGCCAAACGGCTGTTCCGATGTTCATGAAACTTGGCAGGGTTATAGTGGGAACCCCTAAGATGGTTTATAATGGGGTTTCATCCTACCTTGCCCCCACCCCTCCGAAAGGGGTGGGGGTGAGAAGGAATTCCTTGAAATGGAGCTGGTTCTGCCCGTGAAACGGGGCTGGTTATGCCTGTAGACTTAGTTACTTTACGAATTTATCACACATAATTTCTGTATACATATGACTTATCATTTGGAAAAGAATACTATAGTAAACATCAATGACATCAAAGAGGGTGGGGTTTGAGAAAGGGGTTGACAGAGAGAGAGAATGAGAGGGAGAGGGAATGTGAGGGAGTAGACGGAGTGTTGGGGTATCTCAGGAAGGGAAGAGTTGCCGGTTGTCGACAAATCTCTAGGGATGAGAGATTGCTAGTATTATTAATAATTGTAAATACAGAAAAGGTTATCTACTGCTGGTGTGAAAATAACAAAATTCAACGGACGTCTCACTGATAAATTACATCTGACTTTCCTAAAAAATATAAACAAAAACATATCGAAAAAAAAAATAGCGAAAAGAGAGCATAAATTTGCAATACTTTTCATCCGGAATAGCCTTCATGGATAATGGGAAAAAAACCTTTATGAAATACTCTTGTCAATCTGCATTTAAATTACTCACTCTAACACGCGATTTTTGCATTTTTCAACATCGCGAAATTTTTTGGGCGAGTGAGAATTGAAATACTCGTGACATTGGCCATTACGAAAGTTGTTCAATATATTTTATAACATTGAATATTTCATGATATTTAATAAAATTGCAAAGCTTTATCTTTTGGAGGGAGTGAATCAAAACTGTCTCTCCCTGATTCTTCATGCGTTGGCTGTCATTTTGTTATAATTGATTGTTGCAGTTGCATTGGCTTATTTATTGCACTTCTTTTTAATTATCGCTTATTCTATTTCAGTCGTAAATTTATAGTCAAAGAGCTTACACCTTAATTTCCATATTATATATAATATATATATATATATATATATATATTATATATATATATATATATGTATATATATATATATATATATATAGAGAGAGAGAGAGAGAGAGAGCGAGATAGATATATAGATATATATATATATATATTATAATATATATACATATATATATTGTATATATATAAATTATACATATACATGCATATATAAATATGTATATAGCACACACACACACACACACACACACATATCTTACAGGTATGAATTGATGCGTTAGTGAATTACATACTGTATCAGCTGCTCTTGCTTGGAGACAGAGAGGGCTGAAGAGACAGCCTTCTTGAATGGAGGAATCTGATGCGTATTCGTTTTAAGCTGGTGGCTGTCCGTACTGTTGCCACAGGCGGCTTTTGAGGCGTAGTGGGGTATGTACATTCTTAATTTTGTACGTTATGTCATAGGTCTGACCAATCAAGGCACTTGAGGGAAAGACACATTCCTTTATGATAGGAAGAAAGACGGTTGAGGGAACGCCAAGTGTCGGGAGAAAACCCCATCTCAAGGTATGGCACATATTTTAAATGACTTAGAAACAGTTGCCTTTGAAAAGAGAGAAGTGTGAAGTGTATCCCTTTACTTAATATTGTGTTATAAGAAATGTAACGAATATATCTTTATTACAGATGGGCTCTATACCATGATACTAGAGACGGGATTCTCTAAATTTGACTAATACAATGTAACAATTGACATTTTGAGTCTAGGAGTGACTACTTTGAACTAACCCAAGGAGAGTGGAATGATAACTTAATAGGTTCTTTGTGGGGCAGACTTGGGTTTTTATCACTATGACTTATTAATCATTTTATTCTATTTTATGTTCATCTGCTTTGGGTAATAAATAGTATATTTTTGTATTTATGTGAGCTTAATAGCCTAGTGACATGCTTGCAGATAGAGGCCCCTGCTGCACAGGTAAGAGTTTGTCAATTTTGTGTAGTTTTGTCAAAAGGGGGGCGGGGGGGGGGGGGGAGGGGGGGCGTTACACACACACACACACACACACACACACATATATATATTATATATATATATATATATATTATATATATATATTATGATATATTAATAATATATGTGTGTATGTATATCTATCTATTTATTTATAGATATACATATAATCGTGTATATATTCACACACACCTATATATATATATAATATATATATATTATAATATATATATATATATATATATATATATATATACATACATACATACATACATACATACATACTACACGAACAGTTATCCCTGTCAAGAAATGAAATACCTCCCTGACTGCAAAAACGGGGGGTGGGGGCGGGGGTGGCAGGTCCGTGGTCACACGATCTTTCATTCCACGAAAACACCGAGAGCTATCTTTCTCTCAGAGATGCGTGACGTAGACATATTGCTCAATATTTCAGATTTCCGCGAATAGATGTCAGGGATGGCGACATATCCAATGTAAAAATAACAAAATGCAAAAATTTGAAAAAAAGGACGATAAATTTTCGAAGACTGAAAAGTGGAATTTTGGTATCTCTTTCACTCCGATGGTCCGACAGTCGTATTTTGAGATTGGATATTTCATCTCTCTCTCTCTCTTTTTTAAGGTAAATATTATCATTATCTTGCATCGGATTGAAGAGGATTTCCTTTACCGAGAGTAACTCTTCACGGAGATTCCATTTCTAAGGAAATGATGGATGAGATCTCGGATTGGAAAGGTGGGTCAGTATCTGAGACAAAGAATATTTATTCATTTATCAAGTTATTAGCTTATTCTCTTATTTATTTATTTATTCATTTATATATATATTTATAATTTTATTTATTTATTTATTTATTTATTTATTTATTTATTTATTTATTTATCTCTTAGCTTCTTCTCTTATTTATTATTTATTTATTTTATTTATTATTTAATTTATTTATTTATTTAGGTCAAAAATTTTTAATTTTATTTAATTTATTAGCAAAAAAATTTCAAAAAATTTGCCATTTATTTTTTTTTTCATTCAAAAAAAGGCCAATCATTCCCTTTTGATCTTCTTCGGAATTAGACTACAGAGGAAATATCTGGAAGGGCATTTTGTCTGGAAAGGTGGCTCAGCGTTTGATACCAGGAATTTTGAATTTTTTTTTATTATATATTTATTTACTTATTTCTTTCTTTATTTGTTTATGCCTTCATTTAAAAAAAAAAAAACTCTTACTTCTTTTTCCATATGTTATTCGGGTGGACTACAAAATGGAATTGGTCGACAAAATGGAAAGTATTATATGTATAGTCCTATTAGTGATATATATATATATATATATATATATATATATATATACATATATATATATATATAATATATATATATATATATATATATATATATATATATATATATATATATATATATATATGTGTGTGTGTGTGAGTGGTGTGTGTGTGTGTGTGTGTGTGTATTATATGTGTGGATGTTAGTCATCTAATTCTGCCTTTCATTGAGTACTGTCAAAGAAAAAGCAAATAGAATTTCAAAATTTCATAAAAAAAAAAGTAATGATTAAAAGGAATAATTTCTCCCTTAGTGTATTATCTCGGCTTCCCCTAAGGACAGACACTACGCACCACATAATGAGACACCAGTGCTGAACTTTTACCTAATTAAAATTCCTTTCCAGGAATGTAGGGGATTCTAAATGGAATATAAAGGAGACAGGTAAGAGACGCTCGCCTAATTAGTCGCGTGCATAGGTATTGTCCCTCAGGTCCTAGAATGGAAGGGAAGTTTGTTTGTATGTTAGAAAACATTTTTATCATAGAGAATCGTTAGAGTTAAAAGTATTTTCAATTATAAACTCTAGCCACAGCAAACTTAAAAGCATTCTCAGTTTTAAACCTGTACCCAAAGTAAAAAATATTGGGAAGTTATACAACTGAAAAGCATTTTCAGTTAAACCTTTAGCCACAGCAAAATAATATTGGGAAGTTCAGCAGATTTAAAAATATTTCCAGTTAAAACCTTCAGCCATAGCAAAATAATATTGGGAAGTTCTACAGATTTAAACATATTTCTAGTCAAACCTTCAGCTACAGCAAAATAATATTGGGAAGTTCTACAGATTTAAAAATATTTCTAGTTAAAACATTAGCTACAGCAAAATAACATTAGGAAGTTCTACAGATTTGAAAATATTTCCAGTTAAAACCTTTAGCCACAGCAAAATAATATTGGGCAGTTCTACAACTTGAAAGCATTTTCAGTTAAACCTTTGGCCATAGCAAAATAATATTGGGAAGTTCTACAGATTTAAAAATATTTCCAGTTAAAACCTTCAGCCACAGGAAAATGATATTGTGAAATTCTACAGATTTAAAAATATTTCCACTTAAAACCTTCAGGCACAGCAAAATAATATTGGGAAGTTCTGCAGATTTAAAAATATTTCCAGTTAAAACCTTTAGCCACAGCAAAATAATATTGGGAAGTTCTGCAGATTTAAAAATATTTCCAGTTAAAACCTTTAGCCGCAGCAAAATAATATTGGGAAGTTCAATAGATTTAAAAATATTTCTAGTTAAAACCTTCAGCTACAGCAAAATAATATTGCGAAGTTCTACAGATTTAAAAATATTTTCAGTTAAAACCTTTAGCCACAGCAAAATAATATTGGGAAGTTCTACAGATTTAAAAATATTTTCAGTTAAAACCTTTAGCCACAGCAAAATAATATTGGGAAGTTCTACAGATTTAAAAATATTTCCAGTTAAAACCTTCAGCTACAGCAAAATAATATTTGGAAGTTATACAGATTTTAAAATATTTTCAGTTAAAACCTTTAGCCACAACAAAATAATATTGGGAAGTTCTACAGATTTAAAAATATTTTCAGTTAAAACCTTTAGCCACAGAAATATAATATTGGGAAGTTCTACAGATTTAAAAATATTTTCAGTTAAAACCTTTAGCCACACCAATATAATATTGGGAAGTTCTACAGATTTAAAAATATTTATAGTTCAAACCTTTAGCCACATCAAAATAATATTGGGTAGTTCTACAGATTTAAAAATATTTTTAGTTAAAACCTTTAGCCACAGCAAAATAATATTGGGAAGTTCAACAGATTAAAAAATATTTTCAGTTAAAACCTTTAGCCACAGCAAAATAATATTGGGAAGTTCTACAGATTTAAAGATATTAAGTAGTCCTCAAATTTGAAAGCATTTTAAGTTCAAACCTTCAGTCACAGAAAAATAGTATCAGGACTTAATTTAGATTTCAATAGCATTTTCAGTCAAAACCTATTGCCAAGACGGAATTTATATCAAGACGTTCTCCAGATTGAAAATGATTTCTTGATTAAAATCTTATGCCACAACAAAAGATTAATTATTAAGCGAACGCATCAGAATTATTCACAGATGCTTATCAGATTTCCTTATCTCTCCGCATACGCTGTGTAATCCACCTTAGCTCAGTCTAGGGCGGGACAATAATCTGCTTATAGCCAGGAGCCAGTGACTCGACAGTAGATCAAATATTCGGTATATTTATGATGCCGTTTGAATCTTATGTGACAGCTTTAGAATAGAGAGAGTCTTTCGAGTTGTATCCAATCCTTCCGTTCGCCGCCAAACTTTAATTCCTTCCGAAGGGAAAGATAAATCATACTTCACTTCTCACATTCTTTAATTACACCCACTTAAGCAAAGGATCTTGCTTGATATCAATGACATTGACGATTTTACTGATAATTACTTTTACTAGCTAAGCACATTTATTCGTTTCACTTTCCCCTTCAATTCATTACTTGAACATCTTTATTTTACATCGAGATATATTATTATATCGTTCTTTGGTCTCCACTCGAATCCAAGAAGTTCTTTGTCCTTCATGTTTAAAACGTATTTGGGATTTTCCGTGGTGTATCCTGTAGATTTCTTTTTAAAACTATGAATACATGGTATATGGTTCTACATGCAATATATGCTATAAGATCTTTCCGTATATGTTGCATTTCTACAGGTATATCCTTGCAAAATTAATTAATAATAATAATAATAATAATAATAAATAATAATAATAATAATAATAATAATAATAATTAATAATAATAATAATATAATAATGATAATAATAATAATGATAATAATAATAATAATAATAATAATAATAATAATACAACCTTGAATCCTACACTATAAATATCAGCCAGTCGAATTGGATGACTATGATAGACACCCAAAAAATTAATAAATAACAACAACAACAACAACAAACAACAACAACAAACAACAACAACAATAATAATAATAATAATAATAATAATAATAATAATAATAATAATAATAATAATAATAATAATAATAATGATACTGTTAAAAAGAATGGCAGAATTAAGTGAGTTGGTTTTATATATTTGTTACCTTTCCGCTGACACCTATTACCAGCGAAGGTATTTAGCATTTGGGTATGCGTTAAACCTGAGCGTTAATTAAGGAGAATTAGTTACACTCAATCTCTTCCCCCTCCCCCTTTCTCTCTCTCTCTCTCTCTCAAGGCGATCACTGGCATAGCCTTCTCTCTCTCTCTCTCTCTCTCTCCATTCCATCAGGTCATCAAATTAGAGTCGGAGTTACAAAAAATATAACATTTATTTAAAGTAAAGCATTAGTTGAATAATTCAAATTCTTACAGGATCAACAATGGAAAGATAATAATTCAAGTCTCACAGACAAACCACTCAGATAACCCCCAGTATTTAAATGTCTCAATCAGTAATTAGTCACACCAATTATCTCTTCTCCAAAATATTATAGTTCCCTCCACACGGGACCCTCGGTCCCCTAGGACTCTCGGTCCCCTCACTAGAACTGCCTGTTTAAAAGACAGGAGAACACACTAGTGAGCACACAGACAATTGTAAACACAAAGTCAAAAGGCTAAATAAAAATGGATCATCTTTACAAAATGTCAAACAGACAACAAGCCATCCCTTTGGCTAAAGTATGATAACTTACCTATTGCAGCCTGGAAAATCACACACTCTGTTCAAGGAAACTTTGGCACACGCCATCGTGGCTCTGCCTTTCTCGCACAGACCTCTCCGTAAGTCTCCCATAGATTTGGCTAAAGATGTCATTATGAATAGACATAGTTCGTACACGTACAAACGAACTCACGCTCTTCGGTAACGCCTCAATAATCTGGTCATAGCCAGTTTTCAAAGGCACCTTGAACAAGCCCTCGTGAACCCACATAACTACAGAACGAACGTTGACCCGCTTAAATATGCATCTTCGTATCACACCATCCCAGAAATGATTTATCAACTTTCTCAGGTCATCGCTTCGGACTCTGTCTCTATGGGAAGTTAAAAGCAATGAATCTACGCATTCTAAAAAAGTCACAGCGCATCACAATGGCATATTAAATATATTATTAATTATAGCCCTCTTTTATCTGACATATTGTTCTTTCTATTTTTCTTACAATTCGCTTCTCAGGCTCAGCGATGTTTCTGAGTAACTGGCCAATATTCATATTGGGAATTTTCAGAAATTATAATTGCTGAAGGTAATCTTTTTGTTTTAGTAGAACAGGATCTCAGGTCCAGGTCAAACCTGAGAAGCGAATTGTAAGAAAAGTAGAAAAAACAATATATAAAATCAACTCGCTTAATTCTGCCATTCTTTTTAACAGCATTTGCCTAAAAGAGGGTCTTCAACCAAAATAATAACAATAATAACTGAACGTATACAAATATACCTCTACGAGTGTTCTGCACATAAATTCACTTATTCCTCTCTCACATGTCTTGGTTTACCTGTCTACACAATTCCCACTCGTTTGATAAGACGTATCATCCCTCAAGGGAGGTTTAATATTCAGAGCTTGTTTGTTGTTTATTTACACGGAAAATGACGGAAAGTAACCTGATAACCAGGAAGCAGCAGCAGTATAATAATTATTATTATATAAGCGAGGACGACGAGGAAAGGGTCGACTTAATAGGAGGAAGCCGATCGCCTCTGCTCGTAACTTTATACCACTACACCTCTGTCTGACGGGTCATGGGATTTCGACTGTTCAGGAATTATTATATCCCACATTCGCATGGAGAATACTATGAATACTCTTGGTTTCCCGCGGGGAATTTTACTCGATATTTCCATGGAGAATATTGCTCTATGCTCGAATAGAGAATATTTCTGTACGTTAGCGTGGATAATATTACTCCATATTCGGATAAAGAAGGTGCTGGTGCTGAGGATATTTTTTGATATTCACGTGTAGGATATGATTCGATACTCGGATAGAGAATATTAATTGTTATCCACATGGAAAATATTACTCGATGTCCAAATGGAGAATATTACTATTCATATGGAGGATATTTATCGATACTCGGATAGAGAATATTATTTGTTATTGACATGGAGAATATTATTCGATAGCTTGTGCTGAGAATATTTTTGGCTATTTACATGAAGAATATTACCCGATACTCGGACAGAGAATATTGATGATACCATGAAGAATCATTTTCGATACTAAGATGGGGAATATCACTTGCTATTCACATGGAGAATACTCCTCAGTGTTACACAGATAATATTCCTTGGTATTAGCATCAATAAAACTATTCGGTATTCACTTGGAAAATATTCGGTATCTACAAGGAGAATAGTACTATCCGCTACTAGCATTTATAATATTCCTCGGTGTTCACATGGAGAATACTAATCGCTGTTCCTATGGACAATATTTATCTTCTTTTTGTAAAGAATTTTCCTTATTTCCAAGAAAAAATGAATTTATATGATCATTTACTGTTTCGGAAATCATCCCTTCCCAAGAAATATATTCCGGAACGGTTACATCAACCACAGAACGCCAATGAAATAGATCAGTATATAGATATTATCACTCAACTCTCAAAGGAATAGTAATTAAATCCTTATCCTTTTGATAATTGATGACCTTCCTTCACCAGTATATAAACAGTTCCTGACCGTAATTAAAATATCTCCCTCGTCCAGTTACCAAACAATTAACACACAAAGACTTGTTCGGTTCCACTTCGTTTTAATTGTTTATATCTTGTCTAATATATACAACATTAGAAAATAAATTATATATGAGTATCTAAGCACATGAATACTTCGTAAAAAATAATTTGATTTCAGTTTTATACAATTATAGAATAATATATATACATACACACACACGTATACATATATATACATAAAAAATAAGATGATTTTATTTATATACAATTACAGAATAAAAATATGTGGGACTATTTATGTGTACAAATACTTCCTAAAGAATACTTTGATTTCAATTATATACAGCATTAGAAAATAAGTTATATGCGACTATTTAGCACACGAATACTTCATAAAGAATAATTTGATATCAGTTATATAAAATAGCAGAAAATATTTATATATACTACTAATTGGGAGTAAAAATACTTCGTTAGCAGGAGAAAATATTTATATATACGACTATTTATGATTAAAAATACTTCGTAAAGTATAATTTGTTTTCAGTTATATTCAATAGTAGAAGGAAATATTTATATAAGACTATATATGAGTAGGAATGCATCACCTACACTTCCACAATGCTTAGGTGTCACGCAGACATAATCCCAGACTAATCGCGAGAGACGAAGATGCAAGACGAAGCGAGAGAGAGAGAGAGAGAGAGAGAGAGAGAGAGAGAGAGAGCCAAAATGACTTCATCCAGCTGCGTAACTGTCATATATATATGAATTACGGGTACATACGCACGCATTAGGGGCAAGATCTCACAGCCTTCCCTGGAGTAGCATCCGTAAACAGCCTGCAAATTGAGGAGAGAGAGAGAGAGAGAGAGAGAGAGAGAGAGAGAGACTGTTGTTAGAAGGAGATGTATTATTAAGGCAATTTGCCCTCTGATCTCGCCAGCATTACTTGCTTGTTGAGTGCAATACATTCACCGAAACACCGAGATTCCTGTGGGCAATTATATAGACCCCTCATTCCCCACCCCCCCACCCCGACCCTAACCCACCCAATCTGACCAGCCCCCATATATATATATACATATATATATATATATATATATATATATATATATTTATATATATATATAAAATATATATATAAATATATACACGCGTGAGTTTTAGCAATTACCTAATCTTATATTCGTTGTATGTTCCTGATGTTCCTGCCTGATCTTTTATTATGATGACGAGTCCCTCAAAATAGCAGTAAGATTTAGTGCAACGAAATCAGCTATTCTGGCAAAATCAACTTCCGGTCGCGTAACTTTCAAAAAAAAAATTAAGTTGAGAGAAAATGTAATAATGAAAAAGACGAAAAGTCTCTCGCATCGACTTGAATATATTGGTCTTCAGTTCTATTGTGTTGGTTAAAGAAACTCTATTTTCAAGGAATATAAACTTATAACTTTCACTTGATATTTGTGTATCTTGTTTTAAAAGGTCTTTGCTTGAAGGATATTTTTTTTTTGCATTCCATTTCAGTACACGAGAGCATGCTTTAAAAAATTAATAAAAATAATAACTCTCATGATGATACCCAGGATGATAATGAAGATGGTATTGCTGATAGTGATATAGTCGATGATGCCATGTTAGATTATCATCTTGATTTTTAAAGGCAGAACATTATAATTCACCTATGAATAGGTGAATTATAATGAAACCCCCACTTTAATGAATACATTGTTATGTGGTTTATGCAAGGAGGTTCATCATGAATTAAGTCAGTCACCTCACTTTCTTTTGATGGAAACTTTAACAAAAGAAGGTTTTAATTAAAATCCCCATAAGGTCAAAGGTCAGAGAAAGGTCATTAAGCACATGCTCTGAAATGTCGGGAGAGATTCCATACCAGTTTGAGTAGCCTCCATTAAAAACTGGGTCTTTGTATTCATAATATAATTTCGTATGACCTGCATTATTTAATGATAAATAACTCTTTATCAATCACGTAAGTTTGTAACAACTGGCAAAAAAGAATCATAAGTCTCTCTCTCTCTCTCTCTCTCTCTCTCTCTCTCTCTTCTCTCTCTCGTGGGCTATGCAATATGAGCATCCAGCAGTTCTAGAGTCTGACTAATTAACGCCTTCCTCTTGTGACTAAACAACGTTCTTACCACTGAAAACGCTTAGTGTTTGGATACATACGCAGTCTAAATGCTTTGAACACCCAGGTGTCTATGGATTTCACGTCACCTTTAACAATATTCCTGTATTGTCGAAGTTGTAAAGGAGTTTATTCCGCTGCAGTTTGCGGCGCAAAGCTCTCCAAAGGGCAGGAATTGGACAAATTCAGATAAGGTATTGGTCAGTATTTCACCGACGCAGAATGCCAGGCTTTGCAAAAAGACAAAAAGCCCCCTTGTTCCTTAAAATGATAGACAAATCTATGTAGTTCCTCTATATGTATACACACACATATATATACATATACCTATACTTATGTATGCATATGTGTGTGTGTGCATGTCTACAATCACGTAGCATCTTACCTAAACAGAAATGATATATTTACTACAAAAATATCAAATAGGTATCAGATATATAGTTCCGCCTTCAGTTAATGGATAATCCTCGAATAAAAATAATGAGTGAGTTATAACTAGTTTCTTTTGAGAATCCTTTACATCTATTGTAAAAAAAAACTGGCATTTAGAATATCTAAAAAAAAACGAAATACTAAAGGAATGGTAAAAATGAACTTTCGAAGATTTGTAATATATTTTATGTCAACTTTTCTTGTTCATTTTCATTGGCAGCGTAAATCTGTCAAAAAATCCTTCTGTCTCCACTAGAGAATTTTACGTTTTAATAAGAAGAATGATTTAAAAGCCAAACTTATCAACGTCAAGTTGAAATCTCTGCTCGTTAGCCAAAGCTGTAGAAACTATTCTCAAATAACAAAAAGAGAGAGAGAAAAAAAGCCAATATTCGCATAAAGTTTTTACATCCTCAAACATTCTTCTAATGCGCATATCTTCAGGAACTTCGTGTTTTCGGTTGTTGGACCTGAAGTTCTGTTAGTTTTTAACATTTTTTTTATAGTAACGAATCTAAATACATTTTATTGAGGTCATATGAAAATATACTTCATAACATACCTATTGATAGCCATAATTCCTATGCATAGTACATTTAAATATGATTGTATTTTCTGTAAAAGAAAACAATTGAGATGGCTTTGTCTGTCCGTCCGCACTTTTTGCTGTCCACACTTGTTCGGTCCGCCCTTAAATCTTAAAAACTACTGAGGCTACAGGGCTGCAAACTAGTATGTTGATCATCCACCTTCCGATCATCGAACATATCAAATTGCAGCCCTCTAACCTCAGTAGGTTTT
>NC_061087.1:26587489-26597489 GCF_015104395.2 Macrobrachium nipponense | reverse complement strand
TTCAGTTCCTCAGTATAAAGTTTATGGTTCCACACCTCAGTATATAAATTTTATGGTTCCACACATCAGTTATCTTATGTTTTTCCTCTTATAACTAACAATATAATTCATCACTTGCTGTATGGTCATATTCTTAGTGAATTTGTAATAAAAAAAAAAAACTTACATCACTCAGTTTTATTTCAACATCATCTATATGTCAGGTATCTTAAATCTTTTCTTAGAATAGCACGGGCTAACACGGTTCATCGGGAAATTTCCCTATTAAACTAAACTTTTATTTTAACAAACAATATTTAGGTTAAAATTTCAGTAGTTATAACCTGCCACATAGATTGTATTCACAACCGTATGGTCCTCTGTAGAAGTTTGGACAGACGTCAGTATTGTTGTTCTAATAACTGGAGATGCCATAGTTATCCTGAAAGCAAAGATGAAGGCTTGAAAATTTCAGAATAAAGATATCAAGCAACATTACAAAACTTCAGAATGAAAATATTTAGAAATATTACTCACATCTAGAAAGTTTATCACAAATTTATTCCTTTGGTTAATCTAAAAAAAACTAATCTAAATTAGTCGTAAGATGAACAATTTTGCTCTTAAACATGAACAAAGGAAACATGCAACATGTCAAAATAAAGATGAAATATACAACCAACAAGTGAGTTCATGTACAAAAAAAACACTAACTAATATTAGTTACGTTTACAAATAAATGACAATAACCTTAAAAAACCCACCACCAGACCTTTCGAGAGAAGCCTGTCAAATACCCTCAAAACCTTACACGTAGATAAGACCTAGAGCGATTAGGTAGATTTGTCAAGGACTTTGATAAACCAACCCCCCGGTATGGCAAGTTTAATGCCACATTATCAGCCGACAGATATGGCACGCGAAGTTAAAGGGAAAAAAAAAAGAAAAAACGATCTTTCCTAATCGAACTTAAAAAAAAGTGTTGGGTAGCAATTAAGTGCCTAAAAATACCAAAGATTTATTTAAGACCTTAGTGTTCAAAATTATTACAGTGCAAGGACGTTGACCAACTCTTAAGCAACCAGGATGCAATAGCATTTTGCAGATATATGCTGTAAATAAGTACAGTAAAAGTTGTCATTCATGACGGAATTTGGAATGCATGAAAATATTCCACCGAGAGAATCGAAATTAACTTACGTAATGGAGTTGAATTCGTTTCCAATCCGCCTATATATTGTCTAGGTGGTTGGAATAGGTCAGGTTCACTTGTATTTTTCGGTAATAGTTCGAATTCCCAATGGTGGACCGAAAGCATTTATCGCTTGGCTATAAGTTATTACCCTAAGGTACTTATGTGAGCTGTATATTTAAAAGGAAATGGGTGGTGGCATTAAATATCATTATATATAATTATATATATTATCTATAATATATATATATTATTATATATAATAAATATATATAGAGAGGAGGATTGATGAGAGACGGAGAGACTTGGAGAGTGAGTGGACGAGAGAGAGAGAAGAGAGAGAGACGAATAATAGTAAATAGATCACACAACACATAACTCTTCTCTCTCTCTCTTCTCTCCCTCCATCTCTCTCTCTCCTCTCTCTATATATATATACTATAATTATATATATATTATATATAATAAATAAAATATATATATTTATATATATATATAATATATATAATAATATATTTTATATTAATATATATATATATATTAACATAGTAATATAATATTCAATTTATATATATATATAGATTGTATTGTCAGGTAAGATGGGTGTTATAGTTACCCTAAATGCCTCTTTTTTTTGGTTTTTTTGTCTTTTGTAGAAATGTTTTATTCTTTGTCTATGTGAAGGAGCGCGTGTGAGGACTTGTTCTAAAATAACTCAAATAGATTGGGACACACGGCAAAAATGGAAAGAGCTAAATAAATCTTATATTACAAAATAAAAAAAATACAATTAAGCTTTCAGATGAGTTTATTAGAATACAATTTCAATTCAGAAATAAAACAATAACAATTGCGAGATCACTGAATCCAGGGAGGGACTTTTATTTGAAGATTTTGTCCAGCATTGGCAAACGTTTCCCGCGTAGGCGAAAGGTGAATTCGGGGGGGAGGAGAATTATATGACTCAATATTTTGAAGGTCTTCAATAAATAAAAACACATACACATAACAACATCCATCCTGGGAGACTTCTTTGTTTTAAGATTTTCCTAGCATTTGTACGGTGCCTCTCACCGTGAGGAATTATGACTAAATATTATTAAAGGTTTGTGTCCTACTCTCTCTCTCCTCTCTCTCCTCTCTCTCTCTCTCTCGACTCTTCTCTCTCTCTCCGGTGAATTTGAGGGCCACAAACCACACGTCGTCCCTATGTCAATTACTCGGGTGCCCGAAGGACCTCTTTCTTGTGCTAATCCAGTTAAGACCTTTTTCTTTGATCGCTACTTTAAAAAAGGAACCGGGGGTGGGGGGAGGCGACAACATAAAAAATCCAATCACGTTTTCTACCCCCCCCCCCCCCCCCCCCCCCCCCCCCGTTTCCTCCCCCCCCCCCCCCCCCCCACCCCCCCCCCCCCCCCCCCCCACCCCCCCACCCCCCCCCCCCCCCCCCCACCCCCGCCCCCCCCCCCCCTCCCCCCCCCCCCCCCCCCCCACCCCCCCCCCCCCCACCCCCCCCCCCCCCCCCCCCCCCCCCCACCCCCCCCCCCCCCCCCCACCCCCCCCCCCCCACCCCCCCCCCTTCCACACACAGAATGTCTTATCTCGAATTGCATTACCAGGAGATATCAATGTCCGGATTACTTTCTTTATTCCTTCCCTTTGATCCAAATTGATTTCATTTCCAATGTGGGTCTTGCATTATCAAGATCTCTCTCTCTCTCTCTCTCTCTCTCTCTCTCTCTCTCTCTCTCTCTCTCCTGCGGTTCTCTGACAGCTGACACTACTCGTAATTGCTTTTAAAGATGTTGGGTTCTTTATCTCGCTTATGTGTGTGTGTGTGTGTGTGTTTTTTTTTTTTTTGAGTGGTCCACCTTGCACTTTTTTTTAAGGTAAGTTTAAAGTACCGTTCAAACTATTTCAAATTTGTGCAAAGAGGATTTTCAAGTCTAGAACGGTATTTTTCAGTACAAAGAGATATTGAAAAGCGTGTGGATATATTACAATGACCTTTTATTTCTTTTTTTAACCCGCATTCTATTGAACGTATTGATTGTATGCGCTGCTTTCTTTCTTGAGGTCAGGTCGGCAACGTGACCTTGATTATTGCATATACCTTGCATTTGGATCTAAGGTTTTGCCATGACAAACTATCTAATAAGCGTAAAGAATTCGAGAAGTTAAGAGGGCATTGTGGCTATTACAATTAAGAACGTAAATATCTTTATTTCTTCATTTTTTCTAATCCGTACTCTGGTTACATATTCAAAGTTCAAAGGGGCATTAAAATGACGTACAGCGTAGCGCGCCCGCCATCTGTTGAGACTTTTAGGAATTACTCGAGCATTTGAAGCAACTGTTACTTTAGGCTCCTTGCTCCTCTGAGAGACGTATACGTGTGCAGGAGTTGATGTTTGTAGAGGCTCGCTTGCATCGAGCAGTTAAGTCAGCAGCTTTCAAGGTGTTGAAATCGTTTTAGCTTAAAAAGGTATTAAAATACATCGTTTAGAAGTAAGTATTCTAAGAAATATATTATTTTTTTGTTGTTTCCTTTTTGTAGTATTTTTAATATAAATTTGTGATATTTTTAATGAGTTTGTTAGGCTTGTGATTTTGATTTAAGTGTTTTCGAGTTCAGGGAAGTTCTTGCTTTAACCTAAGAAATAGTGCATGTGTTCATTTGTAAATGCTGTTTTGGGTAATGATGGGAGGTGGATTGAAACATAAAATTTTTGGGGGGTAAATCTTGGTGTAAACTTTATTCAATATTAAAAAATATAAGCCAAAACAAGCCGAAATAGAATATTAGTACATGGATGAGAATTTTGTGTAGGGAAACTTAACTAGTACAGTACATGGATTGAAAATTTGTTGGGAAACATAAACAGTACATGGATTAAAACTTCATGAATGTGTTGGGGAACATAATTAGTACATGGAATAAAATTTTGTTGGGGAACATAATTAGTACGTGGATTGAAACTGTATGAAAAGTGTTTGGGAAAACAAATAGTACATGGATTAAAACTTATGAATGTGTTGGGGAAGATAACTAGTACATGGATTAAAACTTATGAATGTGTTGGAAGATAACTAGTACATGGATTAAAACTTTAATCGTGTTGGAACCTAATTAGGACATGGATTATAAATTTTTGAATGTTTGGGTAATGCTTTAACTTTTAACTTAAGTATTTAAGTTTTAACTATTAATTGCCTTGAAAGAGATATTGTTACAACTTTTTCATGTGCAGGCATTTTGGTTTACTAACTTTTTAATGTATGGGCTAAAGTTAATGACTTGCGACTTTTTTTACTTCAATATAGTTGGAATATAGTTGGAATTGTGTGGTGTTAAGTTCTTAAAATTTTGCCTTAATTTCTATTAGGCTTTATATAGTCTTTAATTTTAGATTTCTGGTGATAGTTAGATTGTCTATGCAAGTTTGACTAAGTTTTTAATTACTTGCCTTAATTTCTATAAGGCTTTAATTAGTTTTAATTTTAGATTTCTGGTGATAGTTAGATTGTCTATGCAAGTTTGACTAAGTTTTTAATTACTCCTAATTTTTGCATTTATAAACAAAAACTAATTTTTTTCATATTACAAACCGTATTTTCACTCAAATTAGTTTTAACATCTGAATTTAATTTTACTGATTACGTATTTTTGTTTTACTTTTAACAAGATTTATTAGTTTTGGTGACTCTGTTCAGTAGTTATGCCAGTACGCCATACAAATACCACTGGTAGATTTTTAGATTTAAATGTATTAGCTCAGTCCATTTACTTGGTGTATTGTTTTACCACTAGTTTTTAGTGGTATATTAATACTTTTGAAACCATATCTGGTATATTGATACTTTTGAAACCATATATGGTGATTGGTACTGTTAGGAGACTATTATGAAATTGGAAGTTCAAATTAAGTTTTATTTTACTGTAGAAGTTCAACTTTTAAATTTTTATCTAATCTTCATTATAGTACTGAAGATTAAGTTTAATAAATACGTGTAATTGATAATTTAGTTTTAGTGGTATATTAATACTTTTGAAACCATATCTGGTATATTGATACTTTTGAAACCATATATGGTGATTGGTACTGTTAGGAGACTATGGTACAGTTAGACTATTATGAAATTGGAAGTTCAAATTAAGTTTTATTTTACTGTAGAAGTTCAACTTTTAAATTTTTATCTAATCTTAATTATAGTACTTAAGATTAGGTTTAATAAATACGTGTAATTGATAACTTAGTCTTTTAGTCTTAAGTAAGCTGGTTTAGAAAACTGGTTTAGAATCTTTTAACAAATATTTGATCTATTATTTTATTGAGTATCTTGAGTATCTATAAAGTTTATCTAAACTTTAGTGTTTGTATAGTTTTCCTTTACTTATGGATACTCTTCTTTAAAAATTTTATGTTACTATTATCTCAAAATTATCTATACTTTGAATATAGTTTTTCATTTAAAATTAGAACTCTGGTTTGTTTACTAATTTGTTCACTTTACAGATGTATTCATCGGCTGTGTACCTCGTACTACTGTCCTTGGCTTACTTGGTTGCTGGTGGCCCGCAATTGTTACCATTGACTTCGGGCACTACATCTGGCTCTGGAAGAGTTGTTGGTTCCATCAGGCTCATCTGGTTCAGGCAGCTTTGTCCTTGGATCAGGCTCTACGGGCTCAGGCTCTGGCTCTAGAGGAGGGTCATCAGGATCCCAATTCAGTGGGTCCTCGGGTGGCTCCTCTAGCTTTGTTACCTCTGGGTCTGGTGCTGGATCCGGCTCGGGAAGTTCTGGCTCTTCAGGATTTGGCTCTGGATCGGTCTCTGGTTCTAACGTAGATTCAGGCTTCCTGTCTGGTGGTGTCACTGGGGCAGCCTTTGGTTCGAGCACGAGCTCTGGGTTCATCCAGAATGTTGGAGGCTCAGTGTCTGGTGGTTCGGGTACGCAGTTTGTCAACAGAGGGCCCCAGGTCATTGTCAATGCAGGGCAGACTGGGGTGTCCTCCCAAGATGGTTTTTTTGCCGAATTTTTGCAACAGCTTACCATAACTGTTACTGAAACTAGAACTATCGACAATTTTGTTACTGTTACGGAGACTATTTTGAATAGTGTGCCGATAACTCTGACTGGCTTCAATGTGAACACTGTAACTCTGACAACGTATGGCGTAAGTATGCAGTGTGTTAGTTTAGTTGTAACTTATAACTGTGTATATTCTTATGGCAATTAGTAATAGCTAAGAGCTCTATGCAATTTCTTTAAAACTATTTCGCCTACAAATTACTAATTTTAAAGTTTGCTTTTCAATTTCAAAGTTTTATAATTGGTTTCACCTAAAGTTCTCGTATACTTGCAGGTTTTCCAGACAGAGGTTGATGATATTGTAGCCGTAACGACGACTGTTGTTGAAAGACCAGTCACGGAATTTGTTACTACGGCAAAGTCAAACTTTATCTACGTAACAGAAGTTTCTATCGATGTGTACACCATAACTCATAATGCTCATTTAATCAGCCAGACTGTACACACTACATTCGTCACTCAAACGTAAGTGGATTCTGTGGTTCTTAAAGCTTTGTTCCTTTAGTTTAACTTGCTCAATTGTTTAGTTCGTTCAGTAAACTGTTATGTCTTTTGTTCAGATAACTAAAATTTTAGCACTATAGTTCAAAACTTAAGATATGTTCTGCGTAGTTGCTTTACATAAATCTAAGTTTCGGTATTAGTTTTAAACTTTTAGTTTAGTGCTAATTAGTTCTAGTACACACTACTATAAGTTTACGTACTATTCATAAATTTTAGTATTTTTTGGGAATAAGTTTGATTGTTTTATTACAGAACTCTAAATTTTAGTAATTTTGGAAATAAGTTGGATGGTTTTATTACAGAATTCTAAATTTTAGTTAAAGTAAGTTTTAGTAACCGTTTAAAGTTCTAGTTTTTAGACTTCTAGTAGTACTGTATGTATTCAGATAAGATTTAAAGTGCTTTGGTAACATTCTAGTTAGTTTAATAGTTTTATATGTTCTCACGAATTTAGTACTGGCTCTTTTACATTTATCCTTATTTTTTTCTTGGCAGGCTGACTCTGTCTTCGCCAGTTGTTCGGACATTCTTGACTACAGCCACTCAAGTCTTCACGGACATTCGCACTGTAGTGAACACAGTATTTGCCTACGGATATTAATCTTATTTTAAAAGCTTATTTATTTTTTAAGTGCTTTTAACCTTGAATAGCTGCTGACTCTACTTTTAAATATTCAATGTAATTTCAATGTAATTTTCTAACTAGTACGGTATATGTAAGATATGAATGACATAATAGATGTAACTGTAATAATCTGAATTTAGATAACTTAATGAAAACGTTCTAACTTTGAGTGAGAATAAAGTAATTAATTTATAAATGTTGCTTTTCTATTCCTGTTAATTTAAAATTATGCTGAATTATGCTGAATTATTATAAGATTAAGAAGCCTAAAAAAATCTTTAGAGGGGCTTGGAAGGGTGGTTTCCTGTTTATGCTAATAAAACTGAAGCTCTCCAATGGAACTTTGTAATTTAACCTGCACACTCGTGAAGTGTGGTATACCCTCTGTGAATTATGTAGTGTAATAGAAAATTAATAGGCTTTAGAAGCTGTGTTGCTGTACTAAAAACTTCTATCTGATGCAACTATGATCAGTAATAGTTTCTGGTAATAGTTTCTGGAAACTATTTTGGTTAAGCCAAACTAGTCTTGGACTAATAACATTAAAAACTAGGATTATAGCTTTGCAAACAGAACTACCAAAAGACTAAATAATACATCATTCCTGAGTTCTATTGACTAATTGTGAAGGATTAAAAACCTCTGCTTATTTCAGATTATTTTGGTATCTAGAGTATTACTTTATCTGGTTACTGTAAATGTAATATTTCATTTCTTATACCTTTACTAAAGTGTTTTTGAGCCTAATTGTTTTTTTTCTATCTTTAAATATAAGGCATTTAAAAAAAAACTTAGATATATAAGATATACGGACATGTAATGTCCAGAGTATTATTTTTAAGCTATAAAGTATATATAAGTTTGGTGTTCTTGCTGGTAGACTGATAAACGTTGAAGATCTAATACTGATTGCACAGACTAATCTGAGTAGTCTTGTTTTCGTTTTGGTAATCTCTCATAATTTATAATAAAACTATATCGTGAGGGATGGCGTTTATTTCCGGTTAGTGGTTTTTCATTGGTAATTAACGAGGGGTTGTTTTTACCTATTAGTAAGGGGCCTATGTATTGAGTTAATTAAAATTTTTGTTAATTTTATATCTTTTGGAAACTACTTCAAATCCTTTGGACTTCTGTTTATTTCTAAATCTGTTTGGAAGATAAGTCAAACTATTATAAAAAATACCCAGGGTGAACAGTTAATTTTATCTAACGGCGCAATAATCCTGGTGTTAACTGCGTGTATAGATATATTGATGAAACTGGTTTTAAATTCATATGAATTTATATACTATTGAATTGAAGATAGAGTTGTGGGAGAAAAAAATTGTGAGGACCAATTCTCCTAAATACCTGTTACTGAAGCTAACTACCAGTGGAAAAAATTATGAAGGGCTGACATTTCAAAACATTCTAATTGGAAAGACCTGATGTATAACTGGATTAAAAATGGGTAAAAATCTCTTATCTGTAATTTGTAAAATTTTTCTTATCCGTAAACTAGTAGCTTTGGAAAATAAAAAACAAGCAGTTATATTAATTTATAAGAAATTAGCACTTTAATCGGGCTGTGATATGTAGACTAAAAGCCTGTCCACACGATCGGGCCTGATCGGCGGACTTCCCCTCTAATGGGCACACTTGACGGGCAAATCGTCAAATTGCCCGATGGGCAGATGTACGTCAAGGCCTGTCCACACGAGCGGGCCTGATCGGCGTGCTCCGGGGTTGACGGGCAAATTCTGGCAGGCTTACGCATGAATGTTGTCCACACGGGTGAGGCGATGGAGAGGTGGGCATGCCCGACGATGCCAGTAGTGTGCTCAGTGCACTACGATAAACATATTGTATAGCATGATAATTGCTTTGTGTGTGATGAAAAAGAAGAAAAAGAAGAGAATATGGTGCAAAGAATGGCTCGGTAAAAGAAATTTATATGGTTAACGTACGTCTGCCAGGGTCGAAGCTCAAGCCATCGGGCACCATGGTGATTTTGCTACAAGACCCATCAGGCAATTTGACGGTTTGCCCGTCAAGTGTGCCTGTTAGAGGGGAGGTCCGACGATCAGGCTCGGTCGTGTGGACAGGCCTTTAACCATATGCATTTCTTTAACTGAGCCATTCTTTGCACCCTATATTAATCACTCACGTCGTTACGAAAATATAACCTTTTCTAGACTAAATGTAGGCAACTTTTCTATACATAACTTAATACATTAGCCTAATATATTTCAAATTTTTCTTAAGAGGAACTTCAGAGGTCGATGATAGTTCGTCACTTGTCTTTCTGTAACATAAGGACGAATGCCACGCTGTTCCTCAAGTTCTTGAGCTCTAGAATATGAATTTTTGCTGAAATTAGGTTAATTAGACTTGAGTATATACATAAGGTATAGCTATTCTCCTGTGGTACTTTGGTTTGTTACCTGTGCTCCGCCACCTACTCCAGGGTGCTATTGCTAGTACTAAATATGGCTGAATCTGACTTGGGACTAGTGTTTAGTAGTAGCACCTCGGATTACATTTACCATAAGGTGTTTAGTACTAGCACCTCTGATTACAATCTTTAAGTGTTTAGTACTAGCACCTCTGAATACAACTAAGGTG
>NC_061087.1:26569989-26582489 GCF_015104395.2 Macrobrachium nipponense | reverse complement strand
AGCATTCTATATCTTTACTTAGTATGTGACTAAGAATAAGTGTATATAGCTTAGTTTAATCCTACTTCCTAGGTTGTTATTTTTCTTGCTTAATTATACTTCTGGCTTTTTAGTTATTCTGGTATTTGACTAGTAAATCTGGCTTTTTAGTTATTCTGGTATTTGACTAGAAAATCTGGTTAATTATACTTCCTGGCTTAAAATTTAAGTTATTGTTAATCTGGTAATTAACAAGATAATTTGGTAGTAATTAACTTAAGGAACAAGGTATTCTCTAAATCCTCGACTAGAGTGGAGATCGTGTTTTTTGTGAATTTTTTGACAATGCAAATATCTGGTTACCTTAATTTGATTACGCAAATTTGATACTCTACTTTACTAATAAGAGGACTAGTGGAAGTATTAAAGAGTACTAGGGAATGTTCTGATGTCTGCCAGTGTTTTCTTCTTAAATTCAATGTACTGGGGATGTATAGTAATAACTGGGGTAGGTTTTTGTTTGTTAGTTTAGTTTTAATTAATCTGTAACTTAAATTTAATTAAAGTTATTAACTTTAAACTCTGCTTTAGCAGTTCACTTTTTTAGGTAATTATCTTAATAGTTTTAAAGTAGTATAATTTTAATTTAATTTTAATAGTTTAATTGTTCTTTTAGCTGTATGTAGAGAGAATTAACCTATGAATTATAAGGTGATTTAGAGAATATTTCAATAAGCTTTAGTTGAAGACTTCTTTTCTTCAACTTGCAAACTTCTTTAAGTAAAGATAAGAGATTTAAGGAATTCAGTGAAGGTATGCTGCTAAAAATTTTCACTGTATTGCGTATCTTAGTTTTATTAAGTCTTACGACTCCTAAATTATATTGCTAATAAGTTGTGTAAGCATTTAAACTTTGTATGGGTTTCATATGTAGACCATTTTCGTGGAATGTGGTTTTGAAAGAGTAAGGGTTGCTTTAGCGTTTACTAGTAAAGTAGTGTAACTTTGTGGATTAACTTAATACTTTTTAAAGTCTATTGAAAACTTAAGTGTTTTAAGGTGTTTGATTACACCTTTAGGAAATATTTGCGAACTCTTAAATACTACAATTAAACACTATTCCTAAATTTTCAGGGGGTTATTTGATTCCTGAAAAGGTTAGCATTTAAGTCCTTTACGTAAAATTTATAAGTTTCTAAAATTTTAGTACGTTGTGTTGTGAATTAATATTACTTTTGTATAGATCGTGCTTAGTTTTGCTAGTTAGTGCTTTAAAGAATATTTATTATGAAGTGAGGCTATTGGTACTTTAGCGTCCGATCTTGCTGTAGTTAGTAAAGTTTTAATGTAATGCAGTAAGGCTATTTTAAATCTATTTAGTTTAGTGCCTGGGTTAGTCCCAGAGGAATATAGTATCTTTGAATTATGAAGTAACACTGTTTACTAGATTATAGAGTAACATTCTGATTAACTTAAAGACTACAAATTTTTTACTTAACAATTTTATATAATGAAGGACCTAAACTGGTCTAATGGTTTTGAGAGAAATTGAGAGGTATATTTAATAAGTGATTAAAGTTTGTCCTAGTTTTTAGTTATAAACTAGTTTTGTTACATAATCATTCTGAAACATTGAGAGTATGAAATATTATTAATGTTCCTTATGATCTTCCAGATGTTAGCTAAGTTTGCATTGCTACTAGCAGTTATCCTCAGTGACCCGCAATCTTCAATTGGTGGATTGCTTGGCGGCAGCGGTGGTGGTGGCGGCGGCGGCTCTCTTGTAAGTGAAGGATATCTTTAACATTTTTAATATCGAATCTGGTAAATAATTATTAAATTTTTTTTTTAATTGTAACTGTAAACTTAAATCATGGGATTTGTTAATCATGGGATTTGTTTAATCATCATGGGATTTGTTTAATAATTGAATTATCATGGGATTTGATTATCTTAAACTTTTTTCTCTGTATTTTTATTCCAGTTCTTTGTTCCTAGCAGCAACTTTAATCCAGTTGGCAGCAATCCAGGGTCCAAACCTTTCCTTGTCAGCCCGACAACAAACTTCGATGGCTCTCCCATAGTTGGTGGGGGCTTGGGTAGCCAAGGGGGTTCAAACGTCGTTGTTGGTGGGGGCGGCTTTGTTAGCCAGGGTGGTTCAAATGTAGCTGGTGGGAGCTTTGGTGGGAACCAGGCTGGTAGTGGTTCTAGGCCTGTTGTGAACCAGGTAGACAACTTTGGCTTGAATGTGAATCCCAATTCCGGATTTCAAAGTTCTGGTGGTTCTTTTCTGGGTGGCCAAAACTTCGTATCTGGAGGCTATTCATCTGGGGACAGTAATGTTGTCTTGACTGGTTCCAACACAAGGATCACGGGGTCTGGCAGCTCTGGGTCTAACCTTGGAGGTGGTAATGTCTTTGGTGGCAGCTCGGGAGGGTCTAACCTTGGAGGTGGTAATGTCTTTGGTGGCAGCTCGGGAGGGTCGAACCTTTTAGGTGGTAATGTCTTTGGTGGCAGCTCCGGAGGGTCTAACCTTGGAGGTGGTAATGTCTTTGGTGGCAGCTCTGGAGGGTCTAACCTTGGTAGTGGCAATGTTTTTGGAAGTACAGGAGGACTTTTTATTGGATCTGGTATTTCAGGTGGTTCTGGGACTTTCAATGTTGGCGTTGATGGTACTGGATTTGGTACTTCATCTGGTCCTCAAGTCCTGGTCAATCAGGGACCTGTAAGACAATCCTTTGGTACATTTGGTAGCCAGGGCGTTCAGGTTAATCAGAACTTTGCTCAGCTGTTGGAGCAAATAACTCTGACTGTTACACTGACAAACACCATTGACAGATTTGTAACTGTAACAGAAACTGTCTTGAACAGTGTCCCTATTACAATAACAGGGTTCAACGTGAATACAGTGACTGTTACTACTCAGGGGGTAAGTGATTGTCTTCAGTTTGCTCAACTTGTTATATCTGAACATATAAATTTGTGAGTGGTACTAATGATTCTAATGATTGCATCTTGCAGGTTCAACAAACCAGTGCTAATGATGTTGTAGTACTGACCTCAACTGTTGAACAGAGGCCTATCACTAGCTTTGTGACTACAGCAAAGTCTAACCACTTATATGTAACTGACATATCTGTGGAAATATTTACAATCACGCATAGTGCTCACCAGATTGATCAAACTACATTTACTACAGTTGTTACGCAAACGTAAGTGTCAATGTTTATTAAAAATCTGTGGGAAAACATAATTTAGCAATTATTTGAGGCTTTGACTTTGTCTAGTCCCAAGCTGAAAATTTTATTAATCAGAATTTTTTACAATTAGGTTTTTGTAGCTTTGCTTGTACAGAAGCATAGTCGCTGGGTGAAATATTGGAAGTTTTATTAATTTTCTTTAATTTTTAATTTTAATTTGCAAATTTTCTTTAAGGTTTTTTCTTTTTTTTTTCAGATTGACCCTGTCTTCTCCAATCGTTCGAACATCCATTATAACATCTCTCCAGACTAACACAGTTTATCAAACGATAGTGAACACTGCTTTTGTCCGTGGTGGATATGGTTACTAAATAGTACTGTGTTAATTCTTCGTGCTGGATTTTCTTAAATATTTATAAATTTTTTAAAATATATTTTTTAACTGATTTAAACTTCTTGCATCATTAGTATTCCCAAGTCTTGTGGCTTGTGCTGTTTGATGAATTGCAATTTAACTGCAATATTTTTAACTACATACAAATATGGTCTGGTGTAAGTAAAAGCTATGATTCTATATTGTTAGTAAATTAGTGAAATGTTAGTTTTTTCTATTCAATTGCCCTGGCTTAAAATATAAGTTAAATTAAACTTTTTGAAACTAAGATTGGTTAGATATTCTTCAAAATTTAGTTGCATCAAACTAAGAGTAAATTTAAAATTTTTGACTGCTCTAGTTATGAGTAACTCTGGATAAAAGATTTCAAATTACGAACAAATGCTTAAATCAAAACTTGCAAAGTTTGTATATAAGCAAATATAGTTTGAAGGAAATTACATAGATAAATTATCTAAGGAGAAGAGAGGAAAGTCTCTAAAATTATTGGCGGAGGTATTATGGCTGTAACACCTTTAGTTTTGTACAGATTAAAGATCTGTTAAATTTATTAGCTGCTGCAAGTCTTAAGACCCAGAGGTTGTCTTATTACTAATGCTAACTATCTTTGGTTTAATATGAAACTATTAGTTATATTAATAAATTAAGATTTCAATGATTAGTTTCTTGATTATCAAATACATAAGGATATGTCAAAAACATTATGGATAAGTCTGACTTTTAAGTATTGAGATCTGTCTAAGCTTCCAGTAACATTAATAGTTTTGTCTGAAGCTTCTAATTTAAGAACTATAGAGAAGTCTGGTCAATAAGTTATTTGGGTGGGTTAAGATTTTTGAGTGTTGGCGAAAGTAGTTTTAGTTGGTATGAAATAGTTTAACTAATACAAGGTACATTAGTCCTAATTTCTAAAGCGTTGATTAAGGTAGTCTGACTTTCCTTCTAAGGTTTGTGAATTAAATTTTAAACCTGACCCTGTAACGGCTAGTTCAAAATACTGCACGAGAATGTGAATAAGGATATGAAACTGTGCTACAGAATTTGTTCTATAGTTTAATAAGTTTTTTTTTTTTTTTTTTTTTAACCTAAAAAGCTCTTTCAGAAAATTGTCCAGGATTAAGGTTGTTTATGCAGCTGTTTTATTACAAAATTATTTGGCCATTTGCTAAACTTACCTGGCTTGGACTACTGAATGCTAATATTAATTGATGGGCGATTGAATTATAAACTTTGTTTCGGCTGATGACTGTACAAAAAGTTAAGGTATCGAATATAATTTTATTTGCCTATTGTTTAGTGGGTTAAACATAACTTATAATTAACCTTACTGAATTTAGATTGAATAAATTTTGTACAGAATCAGGCTTTATGATATGGGATGCTACGCAATTTTATAAAAATATGGTCGGAAGAAATAGTAAGGTATATCTGTAAACGGATCACGAATTGGCCATTCAAACCCCTCCCACCTTCAGTACGGATACCTTCCAAACCTTGTCTTAACTTGTCGTATCTACTGCAATAGTATATACCATACAATATTTTCCTGCCACCAACAGTGTCGAGCACACCTTGAACTGTAACTCTCGACCCCTCTTCCCCGTCCATCGAAACTACTTTTATTATAAAGTGGGATCTGCTTTAAGTGTGAACCTGCTTCCTTCAACAAATAATAGTCTTTTACTATTGACCATATTGTATATATCTGCACATGAAAACCATAAGGGTCTCAAAAGGCCTGATGCTTTATTGATCAGTCATACAACTCTACCTTGGATAAGGTTCATTAGCCTTAATGTTTTAATCTACTAGACCGCTAGCAACTAGAATGAACATAAAGGATTCCACACGGCCGAACTAGGTCCGACGGACGAACATTTGTTACCAATTACCAATTTTCCTCCGGTCATTGCCTTGTGAGCAGAGTAAAAAAACTGGTATACAACTTCATCTGGTACCACTGTTTGTTGCCAGATCCACTGCCATCGTTAAAACGCTTATGACTTCATCCTGCTAAGCCTGTGATATGGTAACAATGTTTGTCCGTCGGACATTGTTAGACCGTGTGGACAATAATACAAGTAATGGATTTCTGAGAAGAAAAAGTGAAAGAATGTGGCGAATATTGATTAATTTGAAATAAAGGTAGTCTTAATTTCTCAAAAGGACGTGGGGAATATTGATATGAAATAGAATTATTTCATTATTCAAGTCCGCTTTGGATATAGAAGAAAATCCATTGATAATTTTTCTGCATTGTTGATTGATCGAACAGGCTTCAGTTCTAGTGAACTATCGAAATGGAAATTCAAGACCTTGATTATTTATGGTTAAAGATTTTATATGGTTGTGGTGTTTCAAGTATTTCTATATAAACAATTATACAAAAAATCTTAACTGAAAAAAAATTCAGAACTGAACTAAAAATGAATGTGATCTACGGATATGTTCATATGTAAGTAAATAGCTTCAATGATAAGTTAATTACGACTGAGATTTGCGTTAGGTGTCTGATTTAAATGAAAATTAAGAAAATATTAGGGATTTAGATATGACAATTGATAGCACAACTCAAGATGCCATTGTATAATGATTAAATGAATAACATTTTACTATTGAACAAAGGACAATTGGCTTTTAAAAGCTTGGTGATTTGCTTACAATATCAACATAACTCCTGGTACTCGGCCCTAAAGAAAACTCATGGTTGTCAGTTACCATAAGCAACCTAATGCGAATTAAGAGCTATCAAGTAATCCTGAGAAACACTTAAGGGCGTGTCAAGCAACTCTTAAGGAAACAGGGTTATCAAGGAACCTCAAAGGTAGACATAAGGATACCAAGCAACCCTTAGGAAAACTAATGGGTTATCGAGGAACCTCAAAGGTAGAAAGGATACTAAGCAACCTTTAGAACAAGTAAGGGTTATCGAGGAATCTCACAGTAAAACAGAAGGATATCAAGCAACCCTTAGGAAAACAGGGTTATCGAGGACCTACAAAGGTAGACAGAAGGATACTAAGAAACCCTTAGGAAAACTCAGGGTTATCGAGGAACCTCAAAGGGAGACAGAAGGATACTAAGCATCCCTTAGGAAAACTGAATCCCTGAAACAACCATAGGGAAAATTAAGGGTTACTGAAATTACAATTTATCTGATTTTAATAAACAAACACTGAAACAATCTTAAGAAAAATTAAGGGTTACTGAAATTATTATTCACCTGATTTTAATAAGGATCCACAGGAGGAATCCACTCAGATTCTACCTTCTCTGGAAAAACATTCAAGAGATTTTGCCATAAATCGTTAACATTTTTCTTTTAGAAAGTCAAACATTGCGTGGTGACACACTTGACCAATGTTCACTTTTATGAATGATAATAACACCTTTGTAAATGCTACCAGATAACTTCTAATCAATTTAATAATTTGATCATCCGCTCCCATTCATATTTGACCGAGTAACGTTTCAAGGTCATACCTATCCCATTTTAGCGTTTATTTTAAGATTGGACACGTCACATTTAGCTATTTTCATTTGTTTGGCACCAAGTGTATTCATTTTCGTATTCTAATTCTATAGGTAAAGATCATCTAAAACAGCTGGTCTTATCATTTCACTTATGAAACAATATATCAAAATACCTAGGCATAAAATCTGTATCATATAAGCATATTAATTTTTATATTACCCATATATATATATATATATATATATATATATATATATATATATATGGTATGTATGATATATATATATATGTATGTATGTATGTATGTATGTATGTATGATGTAGTATGTAGGTATGTATGTGTAGGTATGTATGTATGTATGTATGTCAGGAAAGTAAAAATCAAAATACAGGTTAGCATGAAATCCGTATCGCATAGATACACAAGAACCCCCCCCCACCCCCCCCAAAAAAAAAAAAAAAAAAAAAAAAAAAAAAAAAAAAAAAAAAAAAAAGAAAAAAAAAAAAAAAAAAAAAAAAAAAAAGAGTCGTAGGACTTGTTGAAAAATTTTTTGTTATTTGGTTGGTGGATTACAGCAAAGGAATTGCTTGCATGTTTTTGTTGTGCATACACGCATGCCCTTGTGCATGACAGCGTAGCTACATATGTGGTCTTTTGCATACAGACATGCACAGTATGCCTCTGAACTTTATATTCAGTACTTGATATTCATTCTTTTTCATTACGTTACAAAGTCATGGTTATATTATTATTGTAATAATTAAAATAACTGATTAAAGATATTAGAATATGAGTAAGTGGTTCTCATTTGTGATCGGTAGATATGATGCAAGACATGACAATAAAAATCTAATAAAAAAGTAAGTTTATTTAATTTTGCAATAAAGAAAATTACACCTAAGAATTTTCTTAGACGGTGATTTAAATTTCCCAATAAACCAGTCTCTTTGTATAAGATTATATTGCTTTTAATTTATATAATATATAGATATAATATATATATATATATATATATAGTTATTTATTATTTATTATATATATATATATATATATACATAATATATATTATAGATATATATATAGCATATATATATATTAGATATATATATAATATATATATTATATACATGTATAGTATATATATATATTATATGATATAATATAATATATATAGATATATATATATATATATATAATAACATACAGTATATATATATATGATATACCATGTATATATATAATATATATATATATATATATATATATTCATATAGTTATATATATCTATATATATATATATATATGGATATATATATATATATCTATATATATATATATATATATATATATATATATATAATATATATCTATATATATATATATATATATATATATATATATATATAAAAGGTGAACACCACGGGAAAATGTCATTTTTCCTTTGGTATCCGCCTTATTAATGAAGTTCACGTGCATCTACTGTGTTATATATATATATATATATATATATATATATATATATATATATATATATATATATATATATATATATATATATATATATATATATATATATATATATATATATATATATATATCTACAAATCATGTTTCCATCACCATATTCATAAAAAATCAAGTATGATAATGACAATGGAGTCACGTCTATGTTATTCTGTAAAAAAAAATTATTAATTATACATGACGACAGCGAAATAAGGCCTCTAGGAGAGAGAGAGAGAGAGAGAGAGAGAGAGAGAGAGAGAGAGAGAGAGAGAGGTGGTATCTGTGTTTTAGATTACTGGAATGCATTTTAACGTTTACGGTATGTAACATATATCCAATTATACAAATTCCCCGTCGTAATATTACGTCAATGTTATAATTTTGCTTACTGAGCAAAGCTGAGCTTAATTTTAATCGATTCATAGCCTTTACTATCAAATTATCATTCGATTTCCACGACATCCTCAGTGACCACCTCCATACGAACAAAAGCAATTGATTCTCGCTCCATCGTCCTTGATCTTCAAGGAGTGTTTTGTTTACTGTTTCGAATCCTTGCGGGTGATGACGTAATCCGTGTTGGAACTGACTCATGGAAGCGAAAATGGCCTGTACGGGGCAATGGGTTAAGGTTCGATATTCTATGTTTTTCTTAACGTCGTCGTTTTTCGAGCGAAAGTGAAATAGTATCTCCAGGGCGCGAAGTGAAAGCAGTCAAGTCGTGTGCTTCAGTGCTTTTAGGTGTTACTTGTAGTGACATTATAATTGATTTTTCAAAGTCAGTACAACTGAGGTTTTGTAATATTTTGTTTTGTGTGTTTTGATGTGATTAGTGTTATGTTTGGGGTTTTGATAACTAATGTGATTATGTTAGATATGTGTGTTTTTCCTACTCTATTTATTCTTTAAGGGTGACTCTTGATGCT
The DNA here is from genome assembly GCF_015104395.2 of Macrobrachium nipponense. Lineage (NCBI taxonomy): Eukaryota > Metazoa > Arthropoda > Malacostraca > Decapoda > Palaemonidae > Macrobrachium > Macrobrachium nipponense. Next base: position 26,573,008 of record NC_061087.1, on the reverse strand, counting down.
TGTCTGTTAAGTTTTGATGTGGAATACTTTTTATACTTGTTCGATATTTACCGAAATCAATATTGGGGTGGTAGTTATAGAATTATATCGTACGCCTTTGTCTATGGTTTTTATAGTATCTGTAAGCTGCGGAGTTTTATTTACTAAAATTGTCAATTAGTTTGTCTTGGGTGGTTAGTCTTGTTTGTCATTTTCCTAACTCTGTTATTAGTCTGATATTAGCAAGTTGGGTAGCTGAAACCAAATTATTAAGGTGTAGATATAATTATTATCTTGGGAATATCACGTCTGGTAAATTGTTTTATATTGTCAGTTAAGTGTTTGAGATATCGGCGTAAGTATCTTTAATTTACATTTAACTAGTTAGCTTGGTATTTAAGTGGGTAAAAATAACTATCCATTAATAATTTAAAGCTTTGTAACCAGTTGGGTTATAATTTATGTATTTGAGTAACAAAGTGAAACTTTTGGCTGTTTTGTGATTTAATCAATGATTTTGGGTTTGGTGACTAACTTCTAACTTTGGGTTAGAAAAATAACTAACCCTTACTTATAGTATGAAACTTATAATTGCAGATTTACTTATAACTTATGAAAAGTAATTGGGAATTATTTCTGGTATTTTTAGACTTAAAATTAAATGGTACTTGAGTAACTGAATTTGTATAAATTTTGGCCTTATCCATTGTTGGGTTTAATGATATAAAATTTTTATACTTTTTTTTGGTAATAAAAAAAGTTTTAATTGATTTGGTATCTTTTAAAGTTATGGTGGTATTATGAAGTTATCGGGAATTTTTTATTTTTCTGTGATGTAGTCTTAAACTTTTTTGGTAATAAAATTTTTTATAATAATTAAACTTTCACTGAAGTTAAGGTGTTATTATGAGTTATCGCAAATTGTTTATATCTGGGGTTTACAAGATTAATTCCTATTAAGTAGTTTTAAGACTAAGACTTGGCTTATTTCTGGGGTTTATAAGCATAATTCCTAATAAGTAGTTTTAATTACTTAATACTTAATTTATAAACTAATATACTGTGGAATTCCTTAGCTTTGTCATAAAGCTTCTGAAACTTGCATTGGCAATTTTAGGCGATTGTAGCCAGTTAATAATTTTTTATTTTATTTTATTTTACTTCCAGATGGCCCTTGCAGCGCAGCTAGTCTTTGGTCTGGCTTTAGCCATGGTTAGTTTAATTAGTTTTAAACTTGGAATGTAAATATTTAAAACAATAAATATTATATGAAAGTTTTTCTTCTAACAATGGTTCTTACTATAGTCTTTACTGAAACTTTTAAAATTTCGTAGGTAAACTGTCAAGGTCCTCCGGTTTATGAAACTCACGTGCTGACAGCTGCCTTGGGGCCTAGCACTCTGGAACCGGCTACAGAAACAAAATTTGAAACTGTAAGTTGAAGAGCACTTTGACAGTAGGATGTCATTATCCTTGTTGACTGAGTATAGAATTAAATTTAAATTCACACTGACCATGGTATTTTTGGTCATAATCCTTGTTGAGTGATCATAGAATTAAAATTACCTCTTCAATGCTGACTGGTTTTGTGGGTATGTTGAGTGGGTATGGGATTAAATTTTTATTTCTCTATAGAATTAAATGAATTTTCATACTGACCATGGTATTTTCATAGTGGCCATGGTATTTTAAGTCATAATCAATTGATTAGTCATGGGATTAAGATTAAAATATTGTCCTTTTTTTTCTTTCACGCTTTAGGTCTACAAAACTCACCCGCTGCGAGTGAGGGTAACCAGTGATGTATGGATAACTGAAACAAGAGATGTGAACGAGGTGGTGACTGCTTTCGTCACAGTTTACAGCTACTTCCCTGCCAACCCCCGTACTGTCACCTCTCTCATTCGTGTGATTTCCACACCTGTTGTTGTAAAGACTGTCGAGGTTTTGGTCACTCCAACTCGTACATTGACATCGGTGCATACTAGCTTCGTAACCACTACGCAGACTGTTCGATTCTGGCAGAGCATTACGCATGTTTCCGTTGCCCATTCTGTAAGTATTTCTATGCTTGACATTTTGAGTTCTGGTTAGTGAGTTTTCTGTTTTTCTGCTGTTTTGTGCCCCATTATTTAAGGTAACTTAAACACCAAGCTTTAAATCTCTAATGAAAGTTATTTACTATAGCTTGTGTATTTACGGTTTTAAATTTTTGGTGTTAATATTAAACTTTAAATTAAAAAAACTTAATTTGAATTTTTCAAATCCTAATAGTTAATAGAATTTATAGCCTACATTATCTTATCTCACTTAACTTTATAATATTTAAACTTTAATTAAACTAGCTTATTGTTTAACTTTATAAGTTAACTTTAATTAGCTTAACTTAAAAAATTGCTCTTATAAGTACTACTTCAGTTATGAGATTGTCTTCAAATTTCTGAATGAAAGCAGTCAATGTATAAACTTTATAAATTGAGTTATGAAAGCAGTCAATGTATAAACTTTATAAATTGAGTTAAGTTAAACCATTAGGCTTAATAAAAAACTTTGTACTGCTTCAGCTATCGTGAGATTAAGTTTTCTAAAATTTCTTATATGCCTTACTTTCTTGTAGGTGCTGACTGTCCCTGTTTGGAGTACCCAAACTCTGGTGCAAGAGTCCACGACTACAGTAACAAGGTTAATTACTACTGAAGTGACTTCTGTTACAAACGCTCCTGTTACTTCCATTACAAGGTCATACTTGCCACCTGGTCCTTAAGAGGCTACTGAATGGGTTATGGCTGGTTGTAGACTGGAAAAGTTTAACTAGACATTATCAGCAGTCTATTGTAAGCCTACGTCTCCTCCTGTTTTAAATTAATTTTATTCAGATTTCCTATTTTGTATAAAGATTTGTAGTACATGATTTGTAAGATGGAAGTACACTACTTTAATTATTATTCAGATGTCCTATTTTGTATAAAGATTAGAAGTACATGATTTGTATGAAGATGGAAGTACACTACTTTAATTAAACTTACATTTTACTTACCCT
>NC_061087.1:26564106-26569489 GCF_015104395.2 Macrobrachium nipponense | reverse complement strand
GAAACACTTTCATATTATGTAATGTATATTCACACATTCACGAGTAAGGCAACAGAAATAAGTGGAGAGAAAAAATTAGTAAGGCAACATAAGGTGACTCAACTATCACAAGCAACACTCATCTAACTACCAATGAATCCCATTTTCTGCATCGCGTTTTCTTTGAGATAACTAATCTCCAGCTAAAAGCGTAAAAGGCTTCACGAACAACAATCGTGAGGTCAAAGCTTTGTTTTTTAACGTCGGACGCGTCCGAAAGGCTCGTTCGCCTACAAAGCGAGAGAGTTCTTTGAAGCAAATTTAGTTTTAGGGTCAAGTTTGAAACGACAGCATCAAAGGAAAGGGTATTTAAGGTTTTTGTATTTCCGTCAGCAAGGTCATTTTGTAACTGCAGCTGTATTCTACGCAGGCTTGTTTAATTTGCATCGTTTAGGCTCTCTTGATAAGTTGACGTTTTAACTTAATTCTTATTGTTATAGATATACAGGGTGTACATAGAGTCCCAGTACCATTACAGTTATTTATTACTTGTAATGGTACTGGGACTTTATGGACACACTGTAGTTTTGGTTTTCTATAAGGAAATCTATTGTGCCGGGTTTGTCTGTCAGCACTTTTGCCCGTCCGCCCTCAGATCTTAAAAACTACTGAGGCTAGAGGGCTGCAAATTGATATGATGATCCTACACCTTCTAATCATCAAACATAGCAAATTTCAGACCTCTAGCCTCAGCAGTTTATTTTTTTTTAGTTTCATTTAAGGTTAAAGTTAGCCATGCTCATGCGTCTGGCAAAGGTACAGGACCCGCCACCACCAGCTCGTGTCTGCATTATACGGAGACCACCGAAAGATTGATATATCTTCGGCGGCGTTGATTATACGCTGTACAGAAAATCGAATGCGCCAAAGAACCTTGAGGCACTGTTTACTAGTTTACTCTTGTACCTGTCGGCACCAGTCTGTGCCAGAATTTGACTGAACATGAGTTATTCGTTTTGTACCTTCGAGTTAAATGGTTTCAAATTTACCGTTGAAAGCGAGATAGTTGGCCGATGGCTATGTTTGTCTGCCATGTTCATTATCCAATTAATCTGTTCATCTGTTACTGTCAAGTCCAAGCACGTAACAAACACTCGCTAATCTGTATATCTGTCTGTCTGTTTACATAGACATACACACGTACACACAGACATGTCTCTCTATATAGAAATCCACACTCACACACACACACCTACATATATATATATATATATATATATATATATATATATATATATATATATATCTGATATATATTTGCATATATAGTGTATATATATATATATATGATATATATATATATATATATATATATATATATATTACATATGCTTATATATACATACATATATACCTTCTACCTTATTAAATCAACCAGTACGTATTATCCTCCACACAGCAAAACGTAAAAACAGCAAAAGGAATGTGATCATATGACCGAGAGCGCGACTTTAAAAAAAGAAAAAAAAATTCAACTCGCCCCAGAAAATAAAATCATTAAGGTGGAACGTCCCAGAGACACAAATCACCTTACCAGGTCCCTTCATTAACCGATTATCGGATTAATAACCTGGCAAACCAACCAGTCAGCCACCCAGACGATTTGAGAGAGACTTGTTTCTTTTCCGGGGGTTCGTATTCCTTAAAGATGGCCTGTTATACACCGTGGGGAGGACTCGAATACAATTTTTATTTTTTCCCGTATGAGTTTCATTTTTCTTATATTTTTTTTCGTGTGGTATGGAATATCATAGAATGTTTCTTATTTGAGGTGGTATTGTCTGGTATGGTTATCGATATATTTTAGAGAAAAGTTTCTTTCCCTTTCTCTCTCTCAATATGCACTCGTGTATACATACACACACTACTCACACACACACACACACACACACACACACATATATATATATATATATATATATATATATATATATATATTAATATATATATATATTATATATATATATATATATATGTAATTCTTTCGTTTCCTATATTGCTGGCTGCTGTTCGTGTGATGCTTAGACTTATTAAATGCAATTTATTTGTTCAGTGAATTTCTAACTTGATTAATTGTGATATTTTACTCCAAATGTATCCACTGACCTTAAGTGATTATTCAATGTATCTATTGGCATTCTTAATATTGCTATATCCTTCGTATTCATTGCATTAGTATCTCTTTTTTTTATAGGAACTGAAATAACAGAATATTCATTACGTTAAAGCTAGGATTCCCTAATAGTGAAATTCATTCAGTAACTAAACAGTTGATTTAATATAAATCTTACCATTACATTGATCTTACATTTAGAACACTCTGGAGTATTGTCGAAAAACCTTAATGATAAAGCCCTAAAATATTCCACTGGTCATGGGGCTGATATGAAAGAAAGACTAAGGCCCCGTCCACACGGTCGGCCCCGTCCACACGGTCGAGCTTTGGTCGACGAACTTTGTCCGATGTGACGTCAGAAGCGGAGAAACAGCGAGAAAAGTCAGAACTTTGCCTCGGTTTCTCTGGAAAAGTTTGGCAGCTATTCTTATTAAACAACAGAAGACCAAATGGCAAAGAGCATTACTTCTCAATCAGGTTAAAGATGGATAATGACGCAGCACTCGACAGCTCAAGAAAAAAAAGTGAATAGTTTAAAGTAACCGAAAAAAATGGGACTACTTTATAATTTACTCTGCTATGTGCTTGAGTCATATAACTATTGTTTTGATCAATACAAAATTGGTTGTGTCGCAATGCTTGGTATATCATTTCAATAAAGTAGTAACTATTATCTTGGAAAATGCAAAATTGGTTGTATCACAATGCTTGGAATATCACTTCACTAAAGTAGTAACTATTATCTTGGAAAGTGGAAAATTGGTTGTATCGCAATGCTTGGAATATCATTGATCACTACAAAATTGGTTGGATCACAATGCTTGGAATATCATTTCATTAAAGTAATAACTATCGTCTTAATTAATACGAAATTGGTTGGACCACAAGGCTTTGTATATCCTTTCACTAAAGCAGTAACTATTGTCTTGATCAATGCAAAATTGGTTGGATCATAGTGCTTGGTATATAATTTCACTAAAATAATAAAGTAAATTCTTTATTAAGTAACATTTCCCCACCTGAGTTACAAGTCATAAATAATACTGCAGTAAAGTGGTTTCTTTACTAAATAAACACTTCCCACACCTGAGTTGCCAATCATAAATGATACCTTTGAACTGCTCTATTGTTTTTAGCTCTAAAAAAAAACTGAAACGAAATCCTTCAGTGAATTCTCGATAAAATGAATTGTTTATTTCAATTCTAGATGCCAAAGAAAAGTGAAGCTTCAGCTACACAAACCATTAAGGTATATCCTCCTTCACTGGTTTGTTATTTTATTTTGTCTTATTTTATTTTATTTATTTTATTTTTTTTAGGCACAGACTCTAGCAGAATCGAGTGCTCTCCCGACCGCTGAGTCTGAGTTCAAATAATTTCTGTTGTTTTGACCTGAATCCTGATCAGGCCGGAGGCTTCTGTTGTCGTCTCCATTAGAAAAAAAAAATATAAAGGATAAAAGTCAGATAGAGTCAGATAAAACTGTTGAAGCAGAGTTGAGTACTAGTCAGATTTACATTTTTTTGGAGCGTGAATAGATTGGGGGCACAGCAGATTGCTGGGTTATAAAATGTGTCATAAAAAAATAGCTTAAACTTCTATACTAGGAAGAGGTTCATTTCTATTTATACGAGAGAGAGAGAGAGAGAGAGAGAGAGAGAGAGAGAGAGAGAGAGAGAGAGAAATATGTTATAACAATGTCATTTAATATCATTAGTTTAAATGAGACAGTCAGATAGATAGCTTGTTAGATAGATAGATAGAGAGAGAGAGAGAGAGAGAGAGAGAGAGAGAGATAGAGAGAGAGAGAGAGATTTGTTATATAAAGTCATCTAATGTCATTAGTTTAAACAAGACAGTCAGAGAAGAGAGAGAGAGAGAGAGAGAGAGAGAGAGAGAGAGAGAGAGAGAGATTTGTTATAATAATGTCATCTAATGTCATTAGTTTAAACAAGACAGTCAGATAGATAGATAGATAGACATAAGACACATATTTGTGTGTTTGTGTGTGCGTATGTGCAATATATATATATCATATACTATATATATATATAGATATATATATATATATATATATATATGCCACACACACACACACACACACATAATATATATATATATAGAATATATATGAATATATATATTATATATATATATATATATATATATATATATATATATATATATATAGTATATATATATGTTGATATGTAAATATATGCAGAAGCCAGGTACTATGTCGTACCTCTAAGTAAATGGGGATACAATCCACAATGAAGTAAATTCCTCTTGTAGTTTAAAATATATATTACTTGTATAGGATTAAAGCTTTCGACCATCAACTGTGGTCTTGTTCACTAAAGTGTGATATGTCACCTCAAGGAACTGACAAGAAAGAGCACAAGCATTTGAAAAAACAACGGTTAGGAAAACAAAAGCTAGTTCAAATTATGAATGATCAGGCGGTTGAGCCCTCGTTCTTTCCAGAATTCGTCTTGATCTTCGTGGGGGAATGTTTCTATTGTCAACTGCTTGTTCTATGGTGGTTGGGTGGTTAGTTGGAGAAATGACCTGAGTGGAGTAAACAGGAGAGGAAGCAGCATCGTTATTGGCACATATATTTCTAAAGTTTGAAATTTTCCCTTTCCTACATATCTCCTCACAAATAGCTGTATTTTTCTGTAATGCCAGTATTTCCTGCAAAGGTCTCGTTTAATGAAATTAACGCCCCTTCTACTACTCGTCTCAAAGTCCGGTCGTTACATGCAAAACAACCTTTGTACCTTTAAAATTTATTGCGTGGTTTTTCTCCCATGTATGTTGCGCAATTGCACTGTATGAACTTCCCCTTCTGCAAGCAGCAAACGTGTTCTTCCCTTCTCTTATCAATGGAACGTCCGCTTTCTCCACGTAACATTCAATTGCAATCACTACAAGTATTACATATACTCCTACATTCTCTCTATTACCCGGGTTATTTTTGAATGAGTTTCTTCTTGATTGTACTATTGTACTGAAAACTACGTTGAAGCCGTTCTTTTTTCCTTTAAGCTGCCTAGAAAATTTATTAATTCGTCTATTATAAGGAAGAGGAAGAGATGCCTTAAAATCTGCCTTTTCAGTTATATCATGAGGGGCGTAAAACATCGATCTAGCTTTAGATAGAGACTGTAGTATAAAAAACTTTGGGTAACACAGTTTAGTAAAACTATCTACCAAGAAATTTAT
>NC_061087.1:26551606-26559106 GCF_015104395.2 Macrobrachium nipponense | reverse complement strand
TGCTGATTCGACAGAGAGAAGCTGTTCCTCAGACAGTCTTCCTCTCCCAAGCCAAGTCAGTTGATTTCTTGAGATTACGGAATAAAGGTGTTTAAAAAGAGAGAAAAAGGGGGGGGGGGGGGAAGAAAGAAAAAGTTTAGTTTTCGACATATTAAAGTGTTTCGCAGTTCGCGCATGTTTGCGGTGTATGTGAATTCGGTTTACGGTCATATGAAGACGTAAGTGTATTTTCGAGTTTTTTTTTTTCTTTCTTATTTTTTTTTCCTCTTTTTGTTTTGTGGATTTTCTTTAACTTTTTGTTCTTGTTCATGTTCCTTGTGTTTGTGTGTGGCGAACTTGCCTGAGTGGGATTTTTGCGGCAAGTCGGGCCAGAGAGAGAGAGAGAGAGAGAGAGAGAGAGAGAGGCGAGTTAGCTCGGAAACACCTTGCGTTCTTTCTTTTCCTATCCCTTCCTTGTTATTATTATTTTTTTTATTGTCATTTTCATGGGGTTGATTTTGTGATTGGGGATGGGGCACGCTTACCTTTTGTTATCTATTGTTGGGAAATTTTTTTTTTTTTTTCTTGATTGGGTTTAGTGTATATAAATACATTGACGTTATTGAGATCGGGGAACAGCCCTTGGGAAACAAGATAAAATGGCGGATACTAAACCGACGACGCTACTACATCACGAGACGATTTTAACTTTCGCGGGGTCGTCAGCCTGTTCAAAGGATTGTGGATGGCGCTTTGTCACAGCCCGTGAATATTTTCATAGAAGGAGTTAATAACTATTTAGCGGGAAAGAATATAGTAGACGATGTAGAGGCATTCAGAGAGGCGAAAGCTTTGCTAGATTTCAATAAGGGAGACCTCAGTCATAGGTCAAGGAGTTTCCAATTTACAAAATGTCGTACCTGGACAGACTTGCAAGCATTTTTGAAAACAGCATATGGCTCAAAGGAACACGGAGATATGGTGAGAGACCTTCGAGGTCTTTTAAACTACGGAAAGGCACTAATAGCCTTGTAGAACATAGTTCAAAGCTGTTTGACGCAGTGGCAGATTGGGTAGGAAAATTGAAAACATCTAAATGGGTTACAGGGGATAATCTCCCTCTAAATAATGTTCATAAACTGATCTATTTTTCCCTGCTCTTACACGAGGTACCCGATGCAATAGTGGATAGCTTTGATGAAAAGGTTGAGCCTACCTCAGACGAAGAATGACTTTATACCCAAATAGATAAACACAGGTCTAAATGTCCCACCGTAGATAGCACAATTTTTAACGGGACAAGCCTGAGGGATAGAGTACAGAGAGACACGGAACTTTCTCCTCATCGTCTGTGTGCAAAAGTTGAGTATAACAAAAGATCGATCGATCAAAAGCAACACAGCATTGCGTTGTTTCAACTGCAATAAACCCAGGACATCCAAAGAAGTTGTGTAGGGTTAAATATTGCGGAATGTGTAAAAGTACTGAGCATTATTGGCAGTCTTGTCCGTCTCAGATACAGAGAGATGCGAGGCCTGCACCGCAAGGTTCTGGTAATTATAATGTGAGAACTTCCCAGGCGGGTCAAACCAGATGGCAAAGGGATCGGCGAAATTTTTGGAAGCCCGATCAACAAAAAGGGTACAGGTGATTGGTACATGCCATTGTGGTCTCGTGGGGGACGCCCCAGAGCCCAAGCCCATAGTCTATGGAACAGTAGGGGATGTGGATATCCAGGTTTTTATAGACACTGGGGCGTCAATAAATCTAATGGACTATAATTTGTATCAATCCATGTTCTCCAATTACCCTTTGCAGCCCTCTATGGAGACGGTGTGTGATGTGCAAGCCCATAGATTAAACACCCTGGGTTGTGTTCAAATACGGTTTGCTCTCGGTGACAGAGTGTTAACAGAACCTTTTCTGGTAATAAAAGGAATTGCCTTAGGTAATAAAATCTTGTTGGGTCATCCTGCTTGTAGAAGACACAAGATTTCGATCCATGCGGGTGCTAATGGGATAAAAATCGGGAAAATGAATTACCTCATACCATATGAGGACGTGAATAGAATGGAGGACATGGAGGTTATTGAAAGAGGAGAGGTGCTCGGTGGTATTAATGGCGGTGATACGAGTGTTATGGGGAAAGGTAATGTTAAAACACACGTTGGTGATCTGGGAGATGATTACGGGGGTTCTATCAGAGTTCATAGTGGTAACAATGATACTAACAATACTGGTGATGATACTAATATGGATGTTATTTTCTGATACTAACAATGCTGGGGATAATACTGAGGGTGGTAATTTGTATGGGGCGGTGGCAAGGGGGAGATACTAACCACAAATATAGAGATGTTTTATTTGAAGATATTATGTTACTACCAGGTTTCAAAGGTTATGGTAAAGTTAAATGAAGGAAATGAGAAAAAACCCACAGATGTCAGTGTTATTGAAAACAGTGAAAAGCTCAGAGGAGTTGTTAGCACGGCATCGGTGAAAAGTGTATCCAAGAATGGGGTTACGTGGGTGGAGCTATTAAACTGTAATGATACAGCTAGGAGATACCAGAAAAATACATATATAGTAGACTTCCATGATTGGAATTGTGATAGTGGTTCTGTGGCTATCGTAGAGGGGAAACCTGAGTTTTCGGAGGCAGAAATACAATTAAGGAAACAAAAACACTTTAGTGAACATTTGGCTAATTGGCGGAATTTGGGGATAGCGAACACGTTGAAGCGATAAGCGGGCTCTTGTTGTCGGAATTTGGGGATACGGTAGCCTTGCGAAGGTGATAAATTGGGGTTGACTAATGTGTTAGAGCATAAGGTAAATTTGGAGAGCAACTCAAAACCTATTTATATTCCTGCATATCGCATATCTTTCAAAATCAGAGAACAGGTAGAGAAAGAGTTAATAGATGGGAAGAAGAAGGAATCATTAGACCCAGTGTGTCTCCTTACAACTTTCCCTTGTTAGCGGTACCTAAGAAAGACGGTTCGGTCCGTGTATGCGTCGATTTAGACGTTTAAATGAGAAAACGATCCCTGACCGCTACCCAGTTGCGTGCATACCAGATCTTTTTGTCGAAATTGGGGGACGTATTTATAGCTCAACTGATTTGGCGCAAGGTTTCTTACAGTCCCTCTCAGCGAGAGTAGCAAGGAATATACCGCCTTTTCAGTGCCCAAGGGACACTATGAATTTACGCGAATGCCTTTCGGTTTATCGGGCAGTCCGATGACTTTTACCAGGTTGGTGAACACAGTTTTGCACGGGTTATTGGGCAAAAATGTTTTTGTGTATATGGATGACATCCTGATCGCAACGGACACGATCGCGCAACACCTGGAAGTGCTTACAGAAGTATTTAGGAGGCTTAGATTAGCGGGGTTGAAAATCAAGCTAGCCAAGTGTTCGTTCTTGAAAAAGCAGATCACATATCTAGGTCACGTCATATCTAAGGAAGGGGTTAGAGTAAATGACGATAAAGTCAAGCAATAGCGAATTTTCGCACCCCCCAGATCAAAGAAAGAGATTAAGTCATTCCTGGGTATCGCCGGTTTCTTCAGGAGGTCGTAAAGGGTTTTCTAACATAGCAGCTCCCCTAACTGATGTGTTGCGGGAAGACGTTCAATTCAATGGAAGGAACCCCAGGCGGAGAGTTTTCAAAAGCTTAAAGATGCGCTAATGAATCCCCCGGTTTTGAAGTTTCCAGATTTTAAGGAACCTTTTACATTAGTGACTGATGCAAGCCAGGAAGGCATAGGTGCATGCCTTATGCAAAAGTTTGATGGGAAATTTCATCCTATAGCTTTTTATAGCAGGAAGTTCAGGACAAAAGGCAGTAACGAGAAGTCCATGGCCACCATAGATAAGGAAGCCTTTGCAATAGTGTCGAGATTAGTTCATTTTAAAAATGGTTACTGTATGGGGAATAAAGTAGAAGTCCTTGCAGACCACAAACCGTTACTCGATCTTTTTAATAAACCCGATTTGTCTTCCAAAAGAGCTCGATGGTTTCTAACTATCAGAGATTTTGATGCAAAGCTCAAATATATAGAGGGCAAATTTAATGTTGTCGTGGACGCTCTGAGCAGGAGTTTTCATGACGCGGAAGGTTTCCAAGTCGCGCAGGTCACTAATGAAGCCATACAATGAGATATACCTCTCATAGAGCTAAGGCAAGATGAAGACGAGGTTTTAGCAGATGCGAAAGCATTTCTGAGAGGGGAATTAGTTAAGAAACGTTATAGCTTGCCTTTTTCGGGTTTGGAGTTAGAAGGAAATCTGTTGGTTAGGAAAATTAAATATAAGTTGAGAATCAGTGAAAGTAAAGGAGATACGACACAGATCGTAATTCCGAAAGTCCTAATTCCAGTGGTTTTAGATATAGATAAATGTTACTGATGGGGGATAAAGTAGAAGTCCTTGCAGACCACAAACCGTTACTCGATCTTTTTAATAAACCCGATTTGTCTTCCAAAAGAGCTCGATGGTTTCTAACTATCAGAGATTTTGATGCAAAGCTCAAATATATAGAGGGCAAATTTAATGTTGTCGTGGACGCTCTGAGCAGGAGTTTTCATGACGCGGAAGGTTTCCAAGTCGCGCAGGTCACTAATGAAGCCATACAATGGGATATACCTCTCATAGAGCTAAGGCAAGATGAAGACGAGGTTTTAGCAGATGCGAAAGCATTTCTGAGAGGGGAATTAGTCAAGAAACGTTATAGCTTGCCTTTTTCGGGTTTGGAGTTGGAAGGAAATCTGTTGGTTAGGAAAATTAAATATAAGTTGAGAACCAGTGAAAGTAAAGGAGATACGACACAGATCGTAATTCCGAAAGTCCTAATTCCAGTGGTTTTAGATATAGTTCATTGCAGGTTCGGTAGTCCTCACTTGGGAATAGAAAAAACTTATGATGAGGTTCGGGCTAAATACATTTGGAAAAAATATGGGTAAAGATGTGGAAAATTTCGTAGGAATTGTGCGGTGTGCAACGCATGTAAGCCTGCTAGGACAACGTCATGCAAATTAGGATCGTATCCTATACCGAGTAAGCCTTTTCAGAGAATACATATGGACGTCTTAGGGAATTTTTGTGAGTCTAGATATGCGAACAAGTACTTGCTAGTGATAATAGATGAACTTACAAGGATAGTAGAAATTTTTCCACTTAAGCATAAAACGGCCGAAGAAGTAGCCATAGCATTTTTCAATGGTATCGTTTGCAGATACGGTTCACCCGAAGTTTCTTAATTAACGTTCTCTATTAACGGACAATGGGAGGGAATTTGTGAACAAAACCTTGGAGTGTTTAGCTGAATTCATGGGGATACAGAAAGTAACAATTATTCCATACAGACCCGAGGCTAATGGGTTGTGCGAACGAGCAAACAGGAAAGTGCTCGAAGCGCTCAGAAAAACGGTAGGTGGTAATGATAGAAATTGGGACAGATATATTAACGTTGTTAGACATAGCATTAACACCATGGTTAGCGATTCAATTAAAATGTCCCCTTTTGAAGCTTTGTTTGGTTATCCAGCGCGAGGCACATTTGATTTGTTAACTACGCCTCACCAGGGGGAGGGTACGGTTGAAGCGCTGATATCCACAGCGAGAGAGAGATACGCATGTCTTAGCCGTAATCTCGAGCCACCAACCAGAGATATGGTTCAAAAGAGCATTAGTAAATCATCTGATCCCAAGATCAATGTCGGTGATAAGGTATTTTTAAAACTTAACGTGAGAAATGAGTTAAATTACAAACTAGGCCGAGTTTGAAGGTCCTTTTAAAGTCATTGAAGAGAAAATTGGAAATAGGTTTGTAGTTTTAAATGAACGAACAGGTCAGTCGAAGCTAACACATACCTCGAAATTGAAAAGAATTGGTTGTGGCAATTAATATATGATCGCGCAATTGCATTCATTTTTCCTTTTTTTTCTTGTTATCTGTTTTTGTAATTTGATGACAGAATGGCTTTGCATTTTTTTTTCCTTCTCCTTTGTTTCCTTCGAATGTTTTCCCTCTCTTATTGTATGTAAGTCTGCGGCGTTTTGGCGTAAGATTTCGGGGTTAATATTTTTCGGCAAATGTTTGCTTTAGCTGAGAAACGGGATGGTTTTTTTTAGCGTGGGGTCAGTAATTAAATAGAGGAATTATTTATGTCACCTGAGTGATGTTATTATTAAGATGATGGTTTATGTATAATGAGATGGTTCTGGGGAGTGTGCTTACGAAGTTCAGTACTAAAATTTTTTTTTTTAAGAATCACGAGTTTCTAGCGTCGCGAGTCTGAATATGCTGCAATGCTAAGCACCTGACGTGTTCATAGGTGGGTTTCTTTTTTGCTGAAGTTGCTGTAAGGAGTCCGGTTGCAAACCTTCCCTTTGGAATTGATTACTCGGGGATTTGCACGGTTTTCGGAGATGCTGATTATGACATTTCACGAGAACGTGTCATGTAAGGGGATTTTTTTTTCTTGTCGATAGGGTTGCTGCGCTAGCAGATTCTGTAACGGTACACATTCCTTTTTGGGAAAAGATGTTGAATTATATATGTTTTTTTTTTTTCTTTCTTAACGTCGTCCGAGATGATTAAACAACTGATGGTTTTCTTTTTCTTTACTCTTATGTGCGCTGTGTAATGGGGAGGGGAAAGTTCACTTACTATTGTTGTATTATCTTATTTTTATTTATTTTTTTTCTTCTTTTTCTTTTCTTACGAGAGATGTTGCAATGAGGGTTAAGCTCTAAATAGCATTTATCTATTAGACAGAAGATATAATTTGTCAGGGTATGTGGGTTGGATAGAAGGGGTGTTCGGCATTATATTTTATGGAGGCTAGTTATATAAACCATAAAGGGGTTTTTACTGTTAGACTTTATGAGTTCTCTTTTGATAGTGTGTTTGTCAGATATGGGATTATTTGTGAGAATTCAGTAGGTAAAGATTATTTGGTTTAGCGAGGAATTTTTCTTTTTTTAATATTTGATTAGTAGATTGAATATATTAATTAGTGCCGAATTTGTGGGGTAAAACAAGACTTTAGTTATTTTATGACCATGTAGACCTTTTAAATACGGACACACAATGACTTTGGAGAATTCCCAACACTACGTGAGGATGCCAAGGGAGACGACTTCGTTCTACAGTACCAGAGATTGAGTCAAGTCTACACACGAAGGGCATTTTTGTGGACTGCCTTGGCAAAGGATGAGATGTCTTCGATATAATTTCTGGGATAAATCAGGAGTCTACAGTCTTCGATGAGGCGGGTGCGAGTAGCACTTGCATAGAATAACGGGGTGGTGACCACGTTTACTTCAGTAGAAAACGTCGAATCTACAGTTTAGCGACGAGAGGGTGTTGGATACACTCACGAGGTCGCAGACACTGAATAATGACGCGTGCTGAGTTGTTTCGAGTTGGTTTACGTACTCGACCAGCGTCTACAACAATTCGCTCATTCTACAGGGATCGCAGCTGTTTGGCAGTTCCTGCAGGATTCTTAC
>NC_061087.1:26534106-26549106 GCF_015104395.2 Macrobrachium nipponense | reverse complement strand
CTCAAGAGAAAAATCGAAACTTTTGGAATTAATCAATGTTCAGTGTTTTTGGCCCCCCCCCTTTTTTTAGCAATCTCAATCTATAAGAAAAAATGGGGAAAAAATTCTAAAATGGATACTGAGTAAATGTGCTACAAAAAAAATTATGTTTTGGAATTAATCAAAGTTCAGTTATTTTTTTTTTATTATTTTCAATCTATAAGAGAAAATGGGGAAAATAACTAAAATGGATACTGAGTAAATGAGAAACAAAAATAAGAATATTTTTGCCAAAAAGGAAACTGAAACTAGAAAATATTCTGGGAAATTTACTTTTGTTGGAATATGTAACTTATATACTCATATGAAAGCAGTATATCATATTATGTAGACAATAACGTATGGGCAGTACGATGCAAGTAACTTACATCTCTCAGAGAAGTTTTTCTCTCTTAATTCCTTTCCTTTTGTATTCTGGTGCAAAATGCAAATTTCTGGAACACTGGTTTACATTTCACTCCATTCACTTTGCATCGTTCATCAAATTGCAACGATGGAATTGTATTAGGAATTGTATTATTATTTTTCGAATTTGTCACTAAAATGTTTAAGCAGAAGTTATCAAACTTTTGTTATTTTTATTCTATTTTTTTTTTTTTACAGAGACTGTATCACATGAATTCATATTTTTCAACTGAAACATTTTCTAGGCGCAGAACTGACGTGTTTATCCAGAGAATAACTGAAATGCAATTTTACCTTTTCATCCAATTTGGAAATAGAGTTATTTCGTGCTGTTTTTATTTACTTTTCGCTTTGAGAATGGAAGAGACACTAAGTATTGGCCAATAAAGAAGACGAACCACTTGTCGTCACCCTTTTAGTTACTTTTCATTTAAGAATATTATCAGAACGTCATCAAAATAATCAATATAACATAAAGGTGACAATATTCTTAGCCGTTTTTTTCATTTATATACTAGTAAAGCGAGCTACATTTTAATAAGCATTTAACTGAGTAGAATTCATGAATATATAAATAATCCACTTAAAAATTATACAAAATTGCTTTGATTTAAGGTCTGAAGGAAATTCGCTAGAGATATGAATGAAAGCTAGACAAAAAATTCAGATGAGTCAGTGATGGATTCTGTGAAGCCATAGTAAGGGATATAAACTATCAGTGTAATAAATTACGAAAATGAAAGCGTATCAAAGCAAAATGAAAATTTATTCGGCTAAAAGGAAGAAGTCGAATCCACGAAGTCTCTTGAATAAAAAAAAAGGAATATCCAACAGGACTGTTTTTCATTCACTCGACGTTGAAGAGATTACGTTAGCAATTTATCGAAGTGAAAAGATAGTTTATCAGGGCAGGTTCATGAGGGGAAAATCTAAAGTTCGAGAATTAATCCCCTCTGATTTTCTATTCCTCCTTGGAAGGGAAAAAGATATTTAAGACAAGGTTTGGTGAAGAGTATTAAAAACGTCGAGACTGTTAACTATTTTACTCTTGTTATCTATTGTAAATTTTAATTGGTTTATTTGTGCAATGGCGGTTAGTTTTATATATGCTTAGGCGCAGATGCGCCCTTGTTTGTATAACTGTACTATTAGGAGATGCTGAGCATAACAGGTCATTTCGTAAAGGTCAATGCTTGTTAAAAATGGTCCTAGTGGCATCATAGAGTAATTAGCCTTTTGACTGATATACAGTTTACATCAAAAGATATTACTTAGAAATTATAGTAAACACATATATTAAGTACATAACCATTAGTTTTCGTTATATATTACGATGATAGATCATAGCATATGAATTATTCACTTCTATTTATTTCGTCTTGACGATTTAATTTTAATTATTCATTTTGACTGGAACATAGTATGACTGGAATGTGTACTCAGAACTCCTTACTTAAAGAAAATTACTAAATTGCTTTAGTAAACTCACAGGCAGGATTAGTAAAGAGTATACATGCAAATTTAAATAACTTTATCCCGTTCTTTGTTGACATCTAATTTAATTAAGATATATATATATATATATATATATATATATTATATATATATATATATATATATAACTAATCTATATATATAGATATATATATATATATACAGTTATATACATATATATTATCTATATTATATATAGAATTATAAATATATACAAATTATAGATATATATATATATATATATATATATATATAGATATATATATATATATATATATATATATATATATGTATATATATACATATATATATATATATATATATATATATATATATATATATCTATATATATATATACATATATATTTATATTATATGATATACCACATCATATATATATACATATATATATATATATATATATATATATATATATATATATAATATATTATATAAATTATATATATATATATTTTATATATATATATATATATTATATATATATATATGTATATATATATATCTAATATATATATATATATATATATATATATACATACACACACACACACACACACATATATATATATATATATATATATATATATATATATATATATATATATATATATATATATATATATATGCCTTCAGTTAAGATCCCGTTATCACGATCGTAAAAAAATGACACAAGTTGCCAAACGTAATCTTTTAATTTTTGTCCCGATCGGCCAGCGAGTCTCTTGAAGCCAGTTTCACAGACTGGTATGTTATATCACCAACCTCACAAACGTAATTGGAAAAGTTATTTCCATAGCCATTTTGTCTTATGTTCTTAAAAAACGAAAAGTTTACGAGACTTCTCGAGAAGAAAGTTAATGGGATTTTTCTTTCATTCTTTTACGTCTGAGACTCGTGACCAGTGGAGTAAATGAGTCTTTTCAACGTCGGACTCATGTTTTTTTTTTTTTTTTTTTTTTTTGCAGAGTCTCTTGGTACCTCTAGTTGCGAGAGTCCAAATTTCGTATCAGCTCGCCTTTGAGAGTAATGATACTCCAATACCAATGGATTGCTTGATGCCGTATTTCGTCTTTAATTTTCGATGCCTGACGCTTTCTAGATACGATCAGTAGACACTAAATCTTTCACCTGCATTAAGGAATTAGTTAACAATCGTAGATCTGTTGACTGTCGTCAGTAATTTACTCGTTCTGTAAAATGTGACGGCAATATTGAAGTAATTTTTCAGTTGGATTTTGGTGGGAATGTATCAGAAAAGTTCCGTTGGTCATGAATTTCAGTTATGAGCTTTCCTAATGATGCTATCTAGTACATGGAAGGCTAAATATTTAAATGCAAACTCCGCTTTCTGCATTATAGCCATAATCATAGAATCCTCCCGCCACCCACAGCCCCAAAGAAAGAGGAATGAAAAGATGAGGGACAATATGGGGCGATATATAGCGCTGAATAAGTGTAGTAAAGTACTGAGCTCATACATTTCACGCACACACATAAACCAAATATTTATAGATGGTAATCGAATAAGGGACAATAAACAGCGAAGATAAGTAACAGAAAAGGTGGACTATTTCAATACCAGGTAGGGATTGAGATAATCTGACATCGATGACGAATTTGAAGTGCGTGAATTTATTATCCGTAGGACGCTTCATTACTCTTTTACCCCCACAACTTTTCATATTTCTCATTGTACTTTGGTCAATAAAGTATCCCATCCTAATTTCACAGACCCCCGGATACATAATGACCATTGCCATCGGTGTAACCACCGGAGCACGACCTGATTCCAGCCATTCTAAAAACACAAACGTGAAATTTACCCAGAAGTTGATGATCTCCCTCTTTATTTCATTCTCAAACTTTTATCGGAATACCTTTCCGCTTTCTTCGCTCCTTCGCTCGCATTCGTCTTCGGTCGCAGTGAACAACATTTGGAAGAAAAGTGAAAGGAGAAGAACTTCGCCCATTATCTTTCGGTGGCTGGCGCTGTGTGAAATTGCTCGAAAGGACCACATCTCATCACTCGCTCCCTTTTTAAAAGTTTCCTGATTTGTTTTTCTCTCTAGAGAGGGACTCTACTACCTCCGTTTGAAGTTTTGATGTTTCTACCACAAAAAGAAGAGGGTAATATCTTATCATATCTCGGTTTTCGTAACTTCACCCAATGTGAGTTTTGTGATTGTTTATCAAACCATATTTGGTTTTCGTAAATTGACCCTATGTGAGTTTTTCCGGGAACTATGTTTGTTTATCAAATCATATCTCGGTTTTCGTAACGTGACCTTATAATTATGAGTTTTTCCGGGAAGTGTGATTGTTTTTCAGATCGTATTTTGGTTTTCGTAACTCGATCCATGTGAGTTTTTTTTTATTATTTATTCATTTTTTATTTTATTTTTTGAAAATGCGAATGCTTATCAAATCATATTTTGATTTTCGTATTTTGACCCCTCAGGAGTTTTTTTTCTTTTAATGTGAATGCTTATCATACCATATTTTGGTTTTCGTAACTTGATCCCATATGCGTTTTTCTTGGAAATATAATCCCTTATCAAACCATATTTTGGTTTTCCTCAGGATATAATATGATTGCTTATCAAAACATATTTTGGTTTTCGTAAATCGCCCAATGTTAGTGTTTTTTTTGTGGTTAGGATTATTTATAAAATCATATATTTTTTTTCGCAACTCGAGCAAAGTCTGTTATATAACAGACTGCTACCTACCACAGGCAGCTAATTACCAAGTACATAATTCGTTGCTTACGTTAATAAAGGGCCAAACTTCATTCCAATCCTTTACAGCAAATAAAACTCCGATCGTGCCACCGATGCGTCGAGTTTCATAAACACTATTCGATATTCAGAGAAGTCTAAATGTGTTTTTCTGAAGAGTGTGAGTGAGCGAGCTATCGAGAGAGAGAGAGAGAGAGAGAGAGAGAGAGAGAGAGCTTAAGTGGTGGATGGATAGTTAACGAGTGGTTTGCTTGTTGGGTGATCGTCTGGGTTGTCTGCTGACGCGGTTGCAGGGTCAGTCAGATTTATTTTCTAGTGTTCTAAACGGTTTCCGTTAGTACAACTCATGGCCGACTGAAGTTTTTTGTTTTTATTTTAAAAGAACCAGCGGACAAATTTCTTGAATCAGAGAAAGCTTGTTCTCTACCAGACTAACTACAATTCAGCCGTTGTTAAGGCAGGCGTAATTGGGAGTAGTTTTACTGGATTTATAACACTTGTTTTGTTGGCTTCAAGTATAGGTTACTTAACTAGGTGAATTCTCTCTCTCTCTCTCTCTCTCTCTCTCTCTCTCTCTCTCTCTCTCTCTCTCTCTCTCTCTCTCTCTCTCTCCATATATTACGTTAACTTTATGCACTGATCTTTCTTCAATGATGTTGACACTTTCTACAAATTCTAATTCATGACGCAATACCTGTTTGTTTCAGATAAGCCAAGGATGCATGCATTCACACACACCCACACACACACACATCATATATCATATGTGTGTGTGTATGTAAGTTCAGTGCCTCTCTTCGTAACATGTATATACCTACGTAACGCTCTCAAGTCCTCGATATATGTTAATTTCCCCCGATACTTGATATCCGTAGATTCACCTCCAGCTCCGGCTGAATAATACATGAGGCGTGATATAATTACGGTCTTCCCACTCATTCAGTCAAAAAAAAAAGAGAATATTTATCCATTTAAACACTCCATCTTCATACCCCCATTAGCCTGACATCATCCCTTAGTTTATACTGAAAATAAACGTAAGAATAAAGCACATCTCAAAGACATAATCTCACGAAAGAGAGAAGAGTGACCAACACATATAAACCTGTACCCGCACCTCCTCGTCCGCCATATATCTGTCAACGCCAAACTGGGAAGGCGGGCGCGGGGGGGGATGGGGGGGGGGGGGGGGGGGGGGGGGAGGGTATTATTGCCGGCATTAACGATTCTCTGGGTTCCCATAAATTCCTGGGGCTAAGGTTATTAGGACAGGGAGATAATACTTACCTTGGGGCTTGTAGGACGTCAGAGCCTGAAGGCTTTGTCGTTTATTTTGCCTTATCTTTTTTTTCTTTTTTTTTTTGTCAATTTTTTCAGTCCCCCAACAGTTATTCTTTCTAATACGGCTGCACTGTGTCTTCCAATATTTCAGGAATAGGCCTAGAGGCTTGTTCAAAGAAGTGAAATTCAGAGAGAGAGAGAGAGAGAGAGAGAGAGAGAGAGAGAGAGAATGAATGATATTAAAATAATTATAGTTTCTGTATCTATCTATCTATCTATCTATCTATCTATCTATCTAGAGAGAGGAGAGAGAATTGAAAATAATTATCAAAATAATTATAGCAAGAAGAGAGAGAGAGAGAGAGAGAGAGAGAAGAGAATCAAAATTAATTATCAGATAATAATTATAGCGAGAGAGAGAGAGAGAGAGAGAGAGAGAGAGAGAGAGAGAAAAGTTTATATATCAAGATAATTATAGTTCCCGTGCCCATCACTATCTATATATAGATTTGAGAGAGAGAGAGAGAGAGAGAGAGAGAGAGAGAGAGAGAGAGAGAGAGAGAGTAAGTTAATCTATCAAGATAATTATAGTTCCCGTGCCCATCTCTTTATTCATCTATATATAAATTTGAGAGAGAGAGAGAGAGAGAGAGAGAGAGAGAGAGAGAGAGAGAGAGAGAGAGAGTAGGCGTTTCTTTCCAAAAGACCAAAGAACAAGGCTGAAAATTCTGATAATGGAGGCAGTTTCCTCTTCAAAGAACTATTCCTTTGGGTCCAAAAATTCGTGGTTTTGTTGAAGATTGAATTTTCTGAACTTTTTTATTTTCCTTTTTAGTAATAAAGTAATAACGATGTTGATATATGAAAATAGGTTATTAAGCAAGTATTACTTTATTTAGTAATTTTTATTTATTCATTCATTTGTTTTATTATTTATCTATTTATTTTCTCCTTTTGCTGATTTTAAAATCAAATATTTAAGGCAAGGAATTAAGTGTAATATCACGACGATAGCAATAAAGTAATAAAGTTGTTGGTAAACAAAAATAGGTTATTAAGCAGAAAATATTGTTTTTCTGATTTTAAAATTGAAATATTTAGGGAAGGGCATTGATTAAAGAAAAATGTCTTCAAAAAAGAAATATATATATATATATATATATATATATATATATATATACTATATATATATATATATATATATATATATATATGAATTAAACCGACAAAAATAATTGATTCCCTTAGTTTTTCATTTCCTTCTATTGCTTTAAACGTGAAAAACTGAGGCGGAGTGAATCATACAAAAAACTTCAAAACTATTACATTGCACTCGGATTGAGACATTGAAGGTCATATCACAGACATACTAATTATTCAATCAATAATAACTAAAAAGTTAATTACGGCAAAACAAGAATTACAGAACATTTTTTTATGACTTTTTTCCTGTCGCCCTATTATCCATTTCATCTCGTTACGCCACATTGAAAAACTGAGATAGAGACAGGGAGAGAAAGAGAGAGAGAGAGAAACACCAAAATTTTAACAATGCACTCAAAGAGCGCAAAATCTTCTGTCACCGAGCGCGACGCTCGTGGATAAGTTGTCCTAATTCGAAAGATGATTACACAGCAAAGCGACCTCCCTCGTCCCTCATAAATTTCCTCGAAGAGGTAATTAGGACTCGGGTTAGCAATCCGTCGCTTAAAACGAAGTTCTTTCGTGTTGCATTTCGTAATCCAAAGTGGCCTCGGACGGGTCGGTCGTCGTACGTGCATGATTTAGAGAGAGAGAGAGAGAGAGAGAGAGAGGAGAGAAGGCAGGTGGTAAACCACTTGAAAGGCGATTAATCAATTGGTATTAATCAACTGGCATATCACCATTAATTCCTAATGTATTTCAAAGCCGCAGACCTGAGACTCCATTGATCAACGCTGGATAAGTTACGTGGAATCTATTTCCTTAGTCCCTTCTCCTCTCCTTCCAGACCTTTAATTTCTCTCAAGTTGACCTGGATGGCTTCCAAGTAGCATATAGGTGCACTCGTTTAAGATAAAAATTGGTTTTATTGCGTCCTGAAGGGGCGGGTGTCATTTTTTGGGGGGTTCCTATGAATTTTTTTTTCTCCAGATTTTTTCCAATATCTTTAGGCTTAAACCCAATAATGGGATATATGGTTGTCCGTGGCACTGGCCTACATATGACAAGAACAGATTCTCTCTCTCTCTCTCTCTCTCTCTCTCTCTCTCTCTCTCTCTCTCTCTCTCTCTCTCTCTCTAAATTCCACATAACTTATCCAGCGTTGATCAATGGAGTCTCGGATCTGGGTCTCTGAAATACATTAGAAATTAATTATGATAGGCCAGCTGATTAATACCAATTGATTAATTACCTTTTAAGTGTAGTTCATCTCTCTCTCTCTCTCTCTGTCTCTCTCTGTCTCTCTCTGTCTCTCTGTCTCTCTCTCTCTCTCTACATTATTTCTTTTTCTTAAGCTGTTTTCATTCTAAATCATCTACACTTTTAGCTACAGACAACACTTTCTTTCTAAATTATTAGGTTAATCAGTATTTTGACAAATGAATGAAAATAATTTTTAACATATTCAAATGAAGTGAGCTGTGATTGTCATTCAATAATCGTGATATATAAAATGGCATTTAATCCCATTATCAAATGATTTAATTCTTACTAAGATCATTCTTGACTAGTGATGAAGAATGGTAGAATGTTGTTATAACAGAAATATGATCATATTTTCGAAATGCTGAAACCAAATTTGATGGCTACTTTATTTGTTTTTCTATGGACATGTAGGTCGTTAGATCCTATGTTATATATATGTATGGTATATATATATATATATATATATATATATATATATATATATATATATATATATATATATATGTAAATATATGTATATATATATGTATATATATATATATATATATATATATATATATATATATATAGTATATATATATATATATATATATACAATTAAGAAGACAAATCGATATTCCTTTATTTTATTTTGTCCAGTTTCATTCCAATATATTGTCAACGATATTATACGCATAAATCCAATGGAAAATTTACTAAGTTACCCATAATATTTCTCATAAGGGTATTATGCCTTTTATATCAAATAAAACTATTTTAATTTCTTAGCTGAAAATAAATTTTGATAAGAGGGTAATCTACAGTGACTAGCATAGATAACTTTGTTATGTTATAATTTTTTTGCGTTTCATTTGTACTTCCAATTCATCACTGACTACATTTTCTAATCATCTCCTTATGCAAAAACGTATATTCATTGTTATCAATCATATTCGCGACGCATCATTTGCCGCGCTTTGTTTTTGTTTTATATTGTCGTAACCTGAAATAACGACTTAAACACATAAGCAAGAATGCGAGAGTTATATAGATGATATGTCACGGGGAAATGAACCATTACGCGCAGTTACCAGTCCCCTGTTAGCATAAATTTCGGTTGAAAGTAATTAGGCGAAGACGCTACTCATTATTCTTGTTGACAAAGTGAGAACCCAAGCGTCAGTAATGTTTGTCTCCGGCAATAACCTCTTGAAGCAGGTACAATGAATAATTATTGTACGCGAATGCAGTTCTTAGGGATGCTGATGAGAGAGAGAGAGAGAGAGAGAGAGAGAGAGAGAGAGAGAGAGAGAGAGAGAGAGATTCCTTCTAGATTCAGTTGTGATAAGTATTTATGTGGAGAGAGAGATAGAGCTAGAGATAGAGATAGATAAATTGATTGAGAGATAGATAGACAGATAAGATAGATAGATAGATAGATAGAGAGAAAAAGAGAGATTCAGTTATGATAAGTATTTATGTGGAGAGAGAGAGAGAGAGAGAGAGAGAGAGAGAGAGAGAGAGAGAGAGAGAGAGAGAGAGAGAGTCAGTCGCTCAGCTCGACTTAATTTCACTTTGTAGAACATTTTCTAACTCATGGAAGAATGTTAAGTCCTTTAATACTTTAATACCTTAACTGAGCATCTTGCAGCACTGTACAAACTTATACAAAATTACGTTTCAAAAACGAGACTTGATCACTTACTATTCCAATAAATATGTATATATATACGTGTACACACACACACACACACACATATATCTATATATATATATATATATATATATATATATATATATATATATAGATATATAAATATATATATATATATATATATATATATATATATATATATATATATATATATATATATATATATATATATATATATTACACCCTTTTATCAAAACTACACAGATTGGTAACCCTTACCTGTTGTCAATGGTGCCCTCTGTCTGCAAACATGTCATTAGGCTATTAAGATCACGTAAATACAAAAATATACTATTTATTACCCAAAGCAGATGAATATAAAACAGAACAAAATGATTAATAAGTCATAGTTGATAAAAAACCCAAATCTGCCACCAAGAAAACTGTAGTAAGTTATCATTCTACCCTCCTGGCTAAGAATCACTCCCAGCACCCAGAATGTCAATCGTTTCATTGTATCAGTCAGGATAGAGAATCCCGTCTCTAATATCATGGAATAGAGCCCATCTGTAATAAAGATGCATAAGATAAAAGATACACTTCACACATCACTCTTTTCAAAAGTAATCTTAAGTAAAAGAATGTATTTCACACTTCTCTCTCTTTTCAAAAGTAATCTTAATTAAAAGAATGTATTTCACACTTCTCTCTCTTTTCAAAGGTAACGGTTTTCTAAGTCCTACAAAATATGTGCCATACCTTTAAGATGGGGTTTTTCTCCCGACACCTGGCGTGTACCAAACCGACCTCTTTCTTCTCACAAAAGGAATGTGCCTCTCGCAAGTGCCTTGGTCGATTAGACCTGTAACATCCGTACAAATGAATGTACATACTTAACACACCCCAAACTGCCTTGACGACAGGACAAGCAGTCTCCAGATTAAAATGCTTACGTATCAGATTCTTTCATTCAAGAAGGCTACCCCTACAGCTCAATCTGTCTCCAAGCAAGACATGATATGTAATTCACTAACATTACACACTCGTAAGATATATATATGCATATATATATATATATATATATATACATATATATATATATATATAGATATATATATATATATATATATATATATTATATATATATATATATATATATATACATACTGTACATTTACTGGAATGTACATATGTATTTGATATATGTATATGTGTACGTTTGTATAATATATGTATGTATGTATGTCTATACATATACATACTATATATATATATATATATATATATATATATATATATATATATATATATATATATATATATATATATATATATATACTATATACACAGGTATAAGCCACGAGAAAAAATAAACAATGGTGTTTTCGCATGATCTTTCGACGTACAAACGTCCTTTACTTAGCAGATGAATTGACTTATATGAGGAAATTGACAATACAAGAAAGGCCGTATAACTGACAGATAGGGATTATTAAGAGATTATTACCTAGAATCCGACACACCTGGAAGATGAGTAACCTTCCCAAACAAGCATAAACATGGATACAATTAAAAAAAAAACATAAAGATTAAGTCAAATCTCCTCAGACACAAGGACAAGACAATTAATGGATTATTATAGGTGACATCTATTCAGAACTTTGGTAAACAAAAAAATATTCACAATACATATTCACAATATATATTAAACATACATATAAAACGAAGATATCTCTAAGGCAACTAATTTTTATTTAAGCCTATACAGGCGGTCCCCGGGTTACGACGGTTCCGGCTTACGACGTTCCGAGGTTACGACGCTTTTTCTTAAATATTCAATGGAAAATCGGAGAAGGGAGAAACTAACACCGAAATAGGCCGTTCTTTAGGCTTGAGCAGGACCACGGTGGTAACCATTGTGAAGGACAAGGAACGTATTCTGAAGCATGTTAAGGATGCTGCACCGATGAAGTCAACGGTGATAAACGAGAAGCAACGTAGCCAGAGCATTGTTGAAATGGAGAAATTGCTCATGATCTGGCTGGAGGACCAGAACCAGCGACGTGTTCCGGTGAGCTTAAGTGTGATCCAGGAGAAGGCTAGAGCACTGCATGAGGCAGTAGTGAAAAAGTTTGGCGAAGGCAGTGCTGGTGGTGAATTTTCCGCGAGTAGAGGTTGGTTTAACCGTTTTAAGGCTCGTGCAAATTTGCATAATGTGAAGCTGCAAGGTGAAGCTGCTAGTGCTGATAGCGAAGCAGCAGAAAATTTTCCAGGTGGTTTGGCTGAGATAATTAAGGAGGTGGTTTAACGGCTGACCAAGTCTTTAATGTGGATGGAGACTGGATTATTTTGGAAAAGAATGCCAAATCGAACGTACCTTTCCAAGGAGGAGAAGTCAGCACCTGGCCATAAAGCTGGAAAGGAGCGACTGACTTTGCTGTTTGGGTCCAATGCAAGTGGCGATTTGAAACTGAAGCCCTTGCTGGTGTATTTGGCCGAGAATCCCAGGCATTCAAGGGCATTTCAAGAGTCAACTCCTGTGATTTGGAAATCAAACAAGAAGGCTTGGGTTACCTTGATGGTCTTCGAAGATTGGTTCAATGACCATTTCGTGCCAGCAGTGGAGCGGTATTTGACTTCGAAGGGTCTGCCTTTTAAGGCCCTCTTAGTCCTGGACAATGCCCTGTACCACCCTTCAAATTTGAGCGACATGCACCCTAATGTGAAAGGTGGGGTGTACCTCCCACCCAATACCACATCGCTGATACAGCCAATGGACCAGGGAGCTAATTTCAAGGCTTACTACCTTAGAAGGACCATACGTTTTGCTTTGAGGGCCATAGAAGCTAACAAGGAGTTGACACTGAAGCAATTCTGGAAGGGCTACAACATTGCTGATGCAGTGAAAAATATTGCAAGTGCTTGGGACGAGGTGAAGACGACCACTTTAAATGGGGCCTGGAAGAAACTGTGTCCACAGTTTGTGCACAGTTTTGAAGGCTTTGACCAGGCAGAAGACGTCGAGACTGTGACGAGGAAGATCGTAGGGCTAAGCAAGAGGCTGAAACTAGATCTTGAACCTGATGATGTAACAGAGCTGCTGGCTTCCCATGGAGAGGAATTGTCTGCAGAGGACTTACTTGAACTTGAACAACAAATGATTGAGGAAGAGGAGGCGGCACCAGAGCCAAAACCCAGGTCATTAACTGTGAAAGGCTTGTCAGAGGGTTTTACTCATCTGGAGAGATCCTTGGCTTCTTTTGAGGCAGAAGACCCTAACGTTGCTAGGTTTGACAAAATAAAAGTGGGGAATGTTAGATTAGTAACTTTCTACAAGGAGACCCTGAAGGAGAAGCAGACGAAGAGAAGTGTGCAGTCCAGGCTTGACACTTTCTTTCACAAGTCTCCAGTACCACCACCTCCCACTCCTAGTCCTGGTAAGGAATTCTGAACTGTTTTACTAATTTATGTGTTTACATAGTGTACATATTAAAATGTGTTAATTTTTTAATGTAACAACTAAATGTAAGAGTAAATTGTAACTTCATTAATTTTCATCATTTGTAATTTTATTGCAGAAGTGGTGACAGTTCCAGATCCCCCTGTACTACCTGTGACAGTTCCAGATCTCCCTGTACTACCTGTGACAGTTCCAGATCTCCCTGTACTACCTGTGACAGTTCCAGATCCCCCTGTACCTGGACCCTCTGTAGCAGCCCGCCCACCTGTACGTGTACAATCAGGTAAGCAATTCATTTTTCTCATTTCATGTTGGAAATTGTTTACACCCTACATACATACGTACACTAACTTACATAGTGGTACAATGTGTTTGATGTTGCATAACCTTATTATTTTTTTTTTTCATTTCAGACCCTTTGATAGTGACAGCGACCCAGATGACCCTGAGCCGTTCCATGGTTTTGATGCCTCGCCCTATTCATCAGGTAAGGAATCCTTACAAATTTGTATAAAATGTTTTATAAATTGCTAATAGAAATTTTATTAAAAGTGTACATATGCTACAATTACATCCACCTTATATATTTATGTACCCTATCATTCTTTCCAGATCTAGATGTTCCCTCATCAGTTGATACGAGTAGTATCACCTCCTCTCCCCATTCCTTCAGTAAAAGAATTCCTTCATTTTCGATATTGGTACATACGTATTACCAAACTACATATGTCAAACAGTACATGTGCAGTAGTTACAGTAGTAACTCTATCATTTTATATATTTTTTATCATTCCAGACTCCCAAGCACCTGCCCATCCTACTCCATAGCCCAGCCACCCACTCATCTACCATATGCCCATCCCAGTAAGCAAGCCAACCACTAGAATTTGGTAAGGACATTTTTTTTTATAATGTTTTAATATTACATATGTAATAACCATGTTATGTATGTAACATACATACTATAATCATATGTATTACATTATCATTCCAGACTGGCATGCACCTGTGACTTACATAAACCAGACCTCTACATAGCCTACATGTCTTCATTTTGCTGAAGGTAAGGAATTCTCAGTTGTGTTTAATGTTTGCATACGTACAATAAATTTTGTACACCTAAGTGGTTACATACTGTCCTTTAATATTAATTCTTCATTCCAGACTGCCCATCATCCTAGCCTGTTATCTGTGATAAAGCACACTGAAGTTAGGTTTGGAATGCATCCTTATCATGAATGCTCTACACCTCCACCTCCATCTCCCACAACCTAGGTAACAGCTTTGAGACTCACTAAAAGTTGGTAAGTTATGTAAGGAATTCTAAATTAAGTTTTATACTACATGTTATATGTGATATTAAAACACTGTATGGTGCATATTACTGTATGTAACTTACTCTGCATAGAGAATTTACTGACAAAATTATTTTTTGTACATTCCAGAGTCCCCTGAATGATGTAGGCTATGGGGCCACATAAGACTTTGTCCATCCAGGGTTACATTGAACGACAACTTTA
>NC_061087.1:26506606-26524106 GCF_015104395.2 Macrobrachium nipponense | reverse complement strand
ATGTAACATACTGTACTATTTAATTGTGGATTTATATGACACATTATTATATTTATTATTATTATTATTATTATTATTATTATTATTATTATTATTATTATTATTATTATTATATTATTATTATTATTATTATTATTATTATTATTGTGTATGCTGGAAACAGACCTTCTTTCAACAAGTTTTATTAAAAATATGGCAGAATTCACAGAATTGATTTTATATAAAATCAAATCTGTGAATTCTGCCATTATTTTCAATAAATATTATTATTAATATTATTATTATTATTATTATTATTATTATTATTATTATTATTATTATTATTATTATTATTATTATTCTGTTAAAAGGAATAGCCGAATTGAGCCATTCTTTTTAATAGCATTTGCCTAAAAGAGGGTCTTCTACCAAATATTATTATTATTATTATTATTATTATTATTATTTTATTAAAAGTAATGGCTACTTCAGCAGCATTACACTTGTAGAGATTCTTCTCTATTTTCCGAATAGCGGCTTTTTCCGTGCTACTTAGACAGGCTAATAGAGCGCCTATAGAGGTCATGATCAAATACAGTCTAAATTGGTGTATATATTTGAATTTTACAGATAAACTATGATACCATAGTTATCAAAGTCATTAACGATATATATATATATGTCTCTCTCTCTCTCATCTCTCTCTCTCTTTCTCTTTCTTGAAGGCAAGCGAGCTTTCGTCTGGACGTCGAGGAAGGGGAGCCGATCGTCGGTGCTGTATTCAACCGTGTAATTCAGCACGCTGCACTGCTGAAATGCCTGACGGAGGGCTTCTACTCATTCTCGGCGTCGACTTGAACAAAGATGTCGTCGATATATCGTCCATATCTGCGGGGTTGCTGCATCCTAGCGAAGACTCGTTCCTCCACGGTTCCCATGTAAAAGTTAGCCTCGCTCCGTACGCTGCTGGAGATCTGCACGAAGAAGGCCCCTTTCTCCACCCACCGTGGCCAGATTTGGTACCGCAAAAGGACGGCGTAGCGATGGGCCTCCCCACTGGGGGTACTCTTACACGGTTGAATACAGCACCGACGATCGGCTCCCCTTCCTCGACGTCCTTGTGAGTAAGACGGAAGACGGCCTCCGTACTTCCGTCTACACAAAGAAAACCAACCTAGGACTTTGCCTCAATGGTGACAGCGAGTGCCCCGCCAGATTCAAAAGCACGACCGTCATGGGCCTTCGTCAGGAGAGCCCTCTCCCACTGCTCGACCTGGCAGGACACTCATCAGGAACTCGACCGCGCCTCCCAAGTACTCGTAAATAACGGATATTCAAATAATCAATAAGCAGAGAAGTCCGTACAGCCCTGGAGAAATGGTACGGTAGTGAGAGCCCGCAACCCGCCCCCAGGATAATATCAAGCTGTATTATAAAGCCTTCATGAGTTCTCATTACCGTGAAGAAGAGGACTCAGTTAAGAAAATGATTTCTGAAAATGTATCCCCGACCGACGACACCAAAAATATCAACCTAATTATCTACTCCGATCGGTGACGCGCGACCTTATTATGAAAAATAACCCCTCTCCACAGGTACGAGACCCCCTGAAGCAGACGCATGTGGTGTACCAATATACATGCCCAGTCCGCGGTTGCAGCGGCGCCTACGTTGGTATGACTACCATGCGCCTGTCGAAGAGACTCTCCTGCCACGCCCAAGAGGGGGCTATCAAGAATCACGTACGCACCAAACATCAAGAGGCCATCTCCCGGGATGTGATCATCCAAAACACGAAGATCATCGGGAAGGCCCCTGATGCCCGTCGGTTACGCCTGCTGGAGGCGCTTCTCATCCAGCAAGTGAAACCTATTCTAAATACGACGCAGGAAGAATTTCTCCTCCCTACGAGTATGAGAAGACCTGCCACCAACAATGACACCACCGAGCACGACAACTCCACGGAAGACAACGCCCCCGAACGAGATACTCCTGCAGCCAACCATAATCAAGTTAGCCGTGACGTCCCGCAGCGTAGCGAAACGCCCATCGACGTAACCCGCGCCGCTAAGGAGGTCTAGGCGGCTGCAGGACTTACAGCATCGCAACCATCAACGCGTGGAAAGTGGCTTGAGACCCGGTTCAAGCCACCAATGAAAACGAAGAACCTACCGCCACCAGCCCAATAGTAAGATCAGCATGGGGCAGACCCCCTGCTGGCGACTCCAAATATAAACGAGGACGGACACCGCTTCAAGATCAGTCCACCCTCAGCTTCCCAGCCCGAGGATGTCTGGCAGCTCCAGACGAAAGCTCGCTTGCTTCAAGAAAGAGAAAGAGAGAGAGAGAGAGAGAGAGAGAGAGAGACATATATATATATATCGTTAATGACTTTGATAACTATGGTATCATAGTTTATCTGTAAAATTCAAATATATACACCAATTTAGACTGTATTTGATCATGACCTCTATAGGCGCTCTATTAGCCTGTCTAAGTAGCACGGAAAAGAAAAACCGCTATTCGGAAAAAATAGGAGGAATCTCGTACAAGTGTAATGTGCTGAAGTAGCCATTACTTTTAATAAAGTATGCTTGAGAGAGGGTCTGCTTCCTAAGTATATTATTATTATTATTATTATTATTAATATTACATCTAGGTATTTCCTTAATAATAATAATAATAATAATAATAATAATAATAATAATAATAATAATAATAAAAGTCAAAACCAGCAGCACAGTGCCTCAAACGACATTTTTCGTCCAGTGTCCGTCTGACCTAAATATTGGGGACGTCTCCTCGGAGATACTTCTTCGGCCGAGTCTTTATCGCGACGGGAATTTCAGTCTTCGAACAATGCGGACTTTTTACGGCTTCAAAATGTCCCGAGAGAAGAAGACGAAGAAGAAGAATAAGAAGCGGAATTTACTTTGATCCTCCTTAAATATCACACACTTCACACCGCTGAAGTTGGTAGTCTTGAGCTAATCTTCTTGTAGGGAATAGCATAGTTTTTTTTTTTTTTTTTTTTTTTTTTTTTTTTTAGGGAATAGTATATTGGATGTTTTTCCAGGGAATAGGATATTGTTATTTTTAGGGAATAGGATACTGGATTTTCCAGGAAATAGGATATTGGGTTTTCCAGGGAACAGGATATCAGGTTTTTTTTTCCACGGAATAGGATATTTGGTTTTCCAGGGAATAGGATATCGGTTTTTTTTTTCAATGGAATAGGATATCGTTTTTTTTCCAGTAATCGGATTTCGGGCTTTTTTTCCAGGGAATAGGATATTGGGTGTTTTTCCATGGAATAAGATATTGGTTCCTTTAAAGGGAATAGGATAGTGGGGTTTTCGAGGTAAAATAGTTGTTTTTATTTTTAAGTAATAAGACATTGCTTTTTTCCAGTGAATGGGATATTGTTTTTTCCAGGGAATAAAATATTTGATTTTTATATTAATATGTAATAATTCTATTTATTTAGAAGTATTTGTATACTCAGTAACTCGCTCATGTTCGCCTCAGTCAATTTCTTTCGACGTTTACAATCGAATCAAGATTAAAGATTATTATTATTTTGTAGCAAGGTGCTTTTTTCATACTGTTAGCATAGCCCACATGTCTTGCAGTTTCCTAATTTCTCCTCTAATTTTGTTTTGTCTATTTTGGAAGTATAAAATTATATCACTTTCTCACCTCTCGTAGCCTTTCTTGTTTTTAGATACT
Organism: Macrobrachium nipponense; assembly: GCF_015104395.2. Lineage (NCBI taxonomy): Eukaryota > Metazoa > Arthropoda > Malacostraca > Decapoda > Palaemonidae > Macrobrachium > Macrobrachium nipponense. The sequence continues at coordinate 26,520,398 of NC_061087.1, read as the reverse complement.
CTTGAAGTATAACACTTGACAAACTCACACCAAAATACGAACCAAACCACTACAGCAGTGAAGTAGAATTCGATACCCACTTATTTAGATCACCTGCAATCCCTGTGAAAGAGGCAACCAAAAACAGACGCATCAGTCATGTTTATTTAGGGCAATTTTTGCTATCGAAAATCCATGAGGTGACCAACGGTCAAATGAAAGTCCGATGCCCAGTCATCAATCACGTTGATATATCCTCCGAGGGAGATAGCGGTTATTGCGGGGTTATTGACACACTGAGGTTTCAGTGACGGGAGTAAATGTCATTTCGAAAATAATGAGAGCTTGATACGGATTTACGTTCTTATACGTTCTCTCGGCCATGTGATTTACGTTCCAGTCAGCACGTAGGAATACGTTGCGTGGGGGTGGGGGGGGGGGATATATTACGCGCCTACTCTCATTCTGTCTCTCTTTTTTCTCTCACACACAAATATCTATCTATTATATAATTATAATATTATATATGTATATTTTATTATATTACATTATATATATATCTATATATATATTATATATATATATATGTATAGTATATATATATATATATATATATTATATATATATATATATATATATATATATATATATATATATATATATATATATTATATATAATATATATATATATATATATATAAATATATATATATATATATATATATATATATATATATATATATATATATTTTATATATATATATATATATATATATGTATATATTATATATATATATATATATATTATATATATATATATATATATAATATATATATATATATATATATATTATATATATATATATGAACACATCCATTGCATAGACACATATTCATGATATCAGTATAATTACATTGCATTTATAACTTGTAGAAATCAGCAATTTTGCGAGTAAATGGAGTAACATACTCGTATGTATGAAACAGGGTTGTATAATTTATTTAGTTTCAATCTGAGGAGAGAGAGAGAGAGAGAGAGAGAGATAGAGAGAGAGAGAGAGAGAGAGGAGAGAGAATGCTACACCAATAAAACCAATTACCCAATTTATAATCCAACGGACCGCCAAGACGCTTAAATGTCCAAAACATTAATAAAATATAAAAGCTGCAAAAACTTCAAAACAATGAAGTCGCGAGCTCTGCCTTCCATTATATTATCACGTTGGGAACAAAAAATGACCTGCGTCATAAATTTCCTGCCTTGACAGAAATCCCTGATGGGACACTCTTTCTTGTCCGATCGTTCTATTTCTGTGAAGCAGAGCTCTGTTCAGATTCCAAGGGATGGCTAATAAACTACTATATTATTATTATTATTATTATTATTATTATTATTATTATTATTATTATTATTATTATTATGACGCACTCTCTTGCTTGTCTCTACCGTTGGACTTCTGTGAAGGAGAGCTTTGTTCAGATTTCGAGGGATAGCTGACAAATCACTATATTGTTATTATTATTATTATTATTATTATTATTATTATTATTATTATTATTATTATTATTATTATTATTATTATTATTATTATTATTATTATTATTATCAAATCAATAGGAAACCCTCTTTTTAACATTTCCAAACCTTTATTTTCCTAGATATATGAAATAAGACGCAAGACACCTAGATGATAAATAAAAAAATTAGAGCAAGAAATAGCAAGAGAGAGAGAGAGAGAGAGAGAGAGAGATAGCGAGAGAGAGAGGGAGAGAGGGAGAGGAGAGAGAGAGGAGGAGAAGAGAAAGAGAGAGAGAGAGAAGATTGATGTATTTCTCATGCAGAATAATAATAGTCTCTTGAATCCACCCGGTTTCGAGGTTTCGACATGTCTTCAATAAGGAGACTTGAGAAAGTGATGTATAGAATTAACGTAGCTGAATCAGCCATTATTTTCAACGGAAGATATTATTATTATTATTATTATTATTATTATTATTATTATTATTATTATTATTATTATTATTATTATTATTATTATTATTATTATTATTATTGACTGGAAGGAGATCCTGTTCTAAACATTTAACTGTAATAGCTAAGTGAAATAAGGGGCAAGAAACCTAGACATTGAATATTGAATTTAAAAAAAAAGTGAATTAAAACCGACAACACCCAACTTATCTGCAAGCAATTCTTGCAAACCACCCGACACCGACGCCAAATCAGATATCTCGGATACTCGCAACCGTATCCAATAACCCAATGCTGGGGACCTTATCCAATATCCGGATACCCGGGGTATATACCATTCCTACGAGCGATCACAGATAGCGATCTTAACCTTGGCAATTTCCGTTTTGCCTGCTCTCTCTCTCTCTCTCGTCTCTTCCCTCTCTCCCTCCTCTCCTCTCTCTCTCTCTCTCTACTATAAATCAGAACAAGATGGCATAAGTTCCAACTGCGGGAAGAGGTGGCGTAATTTGGCGTGTTTAGCAGATTCGCAATACGATTGAGGTAGCAGGAAGGGAACTGGCATTTCTCATCTATGAAATCAGCAACAGTCCTAACCAAAAGATACAAAGCATTCATAGATATATTAGAAGGATATAATCCTTCAAACTGGAACAAATCTAATGAAAACATCTTGAAAATAATTGAAGAAGTTCCAAATAAAATCCAAGTGGTCAAGAGACTCATAAAGAAAATATACATAAACCAACATATTCCGACAAAGAAAATGAATAAGGTGAATCTTGTGAATATCCTAATTGATGCATTTAGGAAAAAGAATGCCAAAAGCATGCAAACTGTGTAAGGTTTGGTATAGCATAGTCAATCCACAAAACCTAATCAGAAAATGTGCTGCATGCAACATTCCGACCCATCCACAGTGTGCTGAGGTAATCAAATTTGGGGAAAAGATACAAGAATTTTTTTGTTTCCACATGTTCTATCATGGATAGACAATGTTATTAAATCAAGATTGAATGTACAAATAGTTGAGGATGAAGAAGAGGAAGAGGAAGAAGAAGAAGAAAAAGAAGAAGAGGAAAACGGAAGAGAAGTAAACAAAAATGAAATGACAGAAAAATAAGGAAAACAAAGAACAAGATAAAAGTATGGATGCAGAGATACTCATTGATACTACATATGAGGCAATAAAGCAGCATACCTACGAAGAAATAAATTACGATTATGACAACAGAAAAGCAAATCCCGAAGAGGCTCTACCCAGATCTATACAATGACGGGAAGAGGAAAAACCAAAAATAGACAAGAAAGACAAAATCTGCAACCTTTTGAAAAGAGGGAATTGCAGATTTGGAGAAAGATGTTACTACAAACATCCTAAGATATGTCAAAACTATGAAATATATGGTAAATGTGCATACTTAGATGGATATGGGTATGATTGCAGAGATCTGCATCCAAAAATATGTAAAACCTAAAAGAAGGAAAAGGATGTAAGTTCGACAAAAAATGCAAATATATGCACCCCTGTAGCCGATGAATCATAATCAAATAAATAACCAACCAAGGTATAAAATCCAAAATAAGAAAGAAACAAATAAAGAGAGAAATCAAGAATATCAGGTAAAAGAGAAAAGCAAACCACCAATGAGATATGCAGAGGTGTCAGCAAAAAATTTCAAAGCATCAGCTCCGAAATTATACCCAAGAGATAATAACTGTATTTATTATGCAAGAGGATATTGCAGAAACGGAGAAAATTGCAGATTCAGACACAAAATGAATAATTATGATGAAGGAAGATCAAATATTTATGGAAAAAAAGTTGGATTTTTAATGTCAGAATTTCTGGAAATGAAAAAATAAAACAACATACCAGAACAGGAAAGAGACATGGGAAAAATCCTTATTACTACCAGTATTAAATGAAGGAGAAAACACGCAAACCATCATAGTGATGAATGCGCAGGGTTTAGTTACGAGTAACTCAAACAAAAAGAAAAATAGAGTACTTAGAAGAACTAACCCAAAATGAAAAGAAATAGATATAATGAATATAAGTGTAAACCTGGTATTCCCGAGACTGGGAATGATGATCAAATAAAAGGGTTCCAAACTTATAGATTCAGATAGAAAAAATAGGAATCAAGGGGGAACCGCAATATATGGGAAAGACAAAAAACAAGGAAAAATATATGAGAAATATAGTAACTCAGATGTGAACTAATAGCGGTAGAATTTGAATCTGAAAAATTGATGAACATAGTAATATATAGACCTCCTAATACTCAAAGAGTTTGACTTAATAATTGAAAAATTGGATGATATATGTAGAAATCACAAGGACTGGACTATTCTCCTATCTGGTGACTTCAACTTTCCTTTCGTAGAATGGAAAGAACGAATAGGAGATTGTGGTTGTACTTATACATATAAAAAAAAGAGAGTAATAGTAGTGCAGAAGATAAGAGGCAATTTGAAAAGCTATTAGATATGCTACTAGAATACAACATTCAACAAATAAATCACCTGCCAACAAGAAAGGAAAATACTTTAGACCTAGTATTTGTGAACGAGATGAATTTATGTTAAAGAAATAATAGTTTTATAATGCGAATATTTCAGACCATAATGTCATAGAATTAACAGTTCATTCCAAAGCAAGTGAAAATAGAGATAAGCAAGAAATGAAAAAGTGGGAAGGATATGGAAAATACAACTTCTACAGTAAAAATATAAAATGGTCAGAAATTAATGAAGAATTAAACAAAGATTGGGATAACATTTTTCGTAAGTGATGACATAAGGGTAAATACGGAGATATTATATAAAAAACATTGGAGAAAATAGTGGGAAAAATATACCGAAGAAGAAAAGTAAACATCATTCATGCATACCAAGAGACAGAAGGATCTTGTTCCAGAAAATCAGAAAGTGGAAAAAAGGTCTTGCAAAAGAAAAAAATGCATGGAAAGTTATAGAACTAAAAAGTAAGATAGAAAATGCAGAACAAAAGATTATACAATCAAAAGAAAATGAAAAACGGGACTTGGAAGAAAAAACCCTATTAAATATCAAGCAAAACCCCAAACTATTATACTCATATGCGAAGAAGATGAATAAAAGAAGAATAGAAATAGGCCCTCTGAGAATTGAAGGGAGATTAACGAATGAAAAAAAAGGAAATTTGCAACATACTGGCAGAAACGATATAAGAGAGAATTCACCCCTAGAATAGATAATGAAGATAATGATATAGAAGTAAGGGATGAAAATAGTGAATATTTAGCTGACATAGATATTAATGAAGCTGATATTGTGCAGGCTATTAATGAAATTAAAAATGGAGCTGCTGCAGGGCCTGATGGAATTCCTGCTATTTTGTTAAAGAAAGTAGTTCATTTTATCGCAAAGCCACTTGCAATATTATTAAGACAAAGTGTAGATACAGGCAAGATTTATGATGAGCACAAATTAGCATATATTACCCCTACTTTCAAAAGTGGATCAAGACTAGAGGCAAGGTATTATAGGCCTGTGAGTCTAACATCACATATATGAAAGTGTATGAAAGGTAATGAAGAAAAATATTATGTTTTAAACATTTAATAAAAATAATTTGTTTAATAAAGGACAGAACATGGTTTCGTACCCGGAAAAAGTACACAAACCCAACTGTTAGTCCACCGTGAGAACATATTCAAAAATATGAAAAGCGGAAATGAAACAGATGTGGTTTATTTAGACTTTGCAAAAGCTTTTGATAAAGTAGACCATAATATATTAGCGAAGAAAATTAGAAAACACAATATCGTGGATAAAGTAGGAAGATGGTTAAAAGAATTTTTACACAACAGAAAACAGATAGTTATTGCAAAACGACGAGAAATCGGATGAAGTCAAGGTAATATCCGTGTGCCGCAAGGTACGGTGTTAGCTGCAATACTGTTTGTTATTATGATTGAAGACATAGACAATAATGTGAAGGATTCGGTAGTGAGTAGTTTCGCAGATGCCACAAGAATAAGTAGAGAAATTACTTGTGATGAAGATAGGAACGCTCTACAAAGAGACCTTAACAAAGTATATGATTGGGCAGAGGTAAATAGGATGGTATTTAACTCTGATAAATTTGAATCAATAAATTATGGAGACAGAGAAAGAAAGCTATATGCATATAAGGGACCTAATAATAGACATCACAAATAAGGAAGCAGTTAAAGACCTTGGTGTGATGATGAATAGGAACATGTTATGCAATGATCAAATAGCAACTCTGTTGGCAAAATGTAAAGCAAAAATGGGAATGTTGTTACGGCACTTCAAAAAACAAGAAAAGCTGAACACATGGATTATGCTTTATAAAACATATGTTCGTAGTCCACTTGAATATTGCAATATGATATGGTACCCACACTATCAAAAGGATATTGACACAAATAAAGAGTGTACAAATGGTCCTTTACAGCTAGATAGAAGAAGTTAAGGACCTAGACTACTGGGAAAGACTACAATTCTTAAAATTATATAGTCTAGAAAGGAGAAGAGAACGCTACATGATAATTCAGGCATGGAAACAGATAGAAGGAATAGCAGAAAATATCATGGAACTAAAAATATCAGAAAGAGCAAGCAGAGGTAGATTAATAGTGCCCAAAACTATACCAGGAGAGGAAAAATAAGGAAAGCACAACAGGACATTAATCCACTACGCACCAGCATCGATAATGCAGCGTCTATTCAATGCGTTGCCAGCTCATCTGAGGAATATATCGGAGTGAGCGTAGATGTGTTTAAGAATAAGCTCGACAAATATCTAAACTGCATCCCAGACTTCCAAGATTGAAGATGCAAAATATACCGGAAGATGTACTAGCAACTCTCTGGTAGACATTAGAGGTGCCTCACACTGAGGGACCTGGGGCAACCCGAACAAGATGTAAGGTAAGGTAAGGTAAGGTCTCCCTGCCGCTGCGGAGCGGTACGACGAAATTACAACTTTTCAGGAATTTATTATTATTATTATTATTTTATCATTATTATTATTATTATTATTATTATTTGGGAAGCAGACCCCCTCTCTCAAGCATACTTTATTAAAAGTGATGGCTACTTCAGCAGCGTTACCCTCGTGGAGATTCTTCACTATTTTCCGAAATAGCGGCTTTTTTCAGTGCTACATAAAGAAAGAAGCCGCTATTTCAGTGCTACATAAAGAAAGAAATGCCGCTATTCTGTGCTACATAAAGAAAGAAAGCAGCATTACGTTCTACGAGCGTAATGCTGCTGAAGCCATTACTTTTTAGTAAAGTTTATTATTATTATTATTATTATTATTATTATTATTATTATTATTATTATTATTATTATTATTATTATTATTATTATTTTATTATTGAAAAGATATTGCTGCATCAGCTGCATTCAACTTTGTTTAATAGTCTTCTCTATTTTTCTAACAATAGCTTTCTCTCTGCTACTACAACTGGCGAGTATTGCGCCGGTATTACTCATCAGTAATACCGGCCCAATACTCGCCGGTATTACTCATCAGTAAATACCGGCGCAATACTCGCCAGTTGTAGTAGCAGAGAGAAAGCTATTGTTAGAAAAATAGAGAAGACTATTTACAAGTTGAATGCAGCTGATGCAGCAATATCTTTCAATAAAACTTTGTTTTGAAAGAGGGTCTCCTTCCAATATTATTATTATTATTATTATTATTATTATTATTATTACATTATTATTATTATTATTAATATTTATTATTATTCGTAAGGAAATGGGAGGTCTTGCGTGCTTTCATTATTTTATTATTAGTTTAACATTCATAGTATTCAATGGCTTTTTACTCCTAATATTACTACTACTGCTGATAATATATAATATAATAATAATAAAATAATAATAATAATAATAAAAATAACAATAAATAATAATAATAATAATAATAATATAAGAGAAGTCCTTAAAATTGGGTAATCGGGTGGGCGATCCTCATTTTTTTTCTAATTTTAACTTTTTTCTAATTATTTCTAATATTTTCTTATTTTAAGTACTACTACTACTACTACTACTACTACTACTACTACTACTACTACTACTACTACTACTAATAATAATAATAATAATAATAATAATAATAGTTAGCAGTGGCACTGATACCGAACATAGCAACTTTCATATTTTGAATATATATTATGACAAAAAGATAAAAGTTTTCATCACTTTTATCAGTATCAAATTCGTCCCCCAATTTATATATAAAATATTAAACTAAATGGCTATTATATGCTTTAGCAAGAAATTGCGGATAACAGTGATACCATGCATAAATCAAATTCGCAGAAAAATGAAGCCTAAACCGATGATTGTAAAATGGACAACATTTTAGATTTCACATTTCACAAAATTTTTTCGAAATATGTTTTCGGACAACAAAGAGCGATATATTTCCCTTCGCCCGTGCGTGGGATTTTGAGCTAAAAAAAAAAGATTTTTTTTTTTATATTCCCTTAAAATAAATGAAATATCGGAGCCTGAATATTAAATGTTTTGAAATAAGGTCACTTTTATGGAAGAAATAATTTCACATTTCATTGGGTAATAAAATGACTAGAGGTCTTTTTGTTCCAGCGTGGGATATTTTGACGTAAAAATTAAACATTAAATTTTGTTGAGTAAAAATGTCAAATAGCTTTTAAGCTGGATGAATTATGATTTTACAATTAAGGAAATATGCACTGAATATAAATAGTTTTATGAAGAATATTGGTGTTAGCTGAAATACATAGCATAGAGCATAAGTGTTAAATAAACACAACTATAGATGCCCAATACAGAATAGCGTCCATTCTATTTCCCCCCCTTTTTTTTTATCTTCAGATGAAATCCCTTATGGGCAAAGTCAACAGACTATAATAAACCCGAAAGAGAGAGAGAGAGAGAGAGAGAGAGAGAGAGAGAGAGAGAGAGAGAGAGAGAGAGAGAGAGATATGAAAAAAAGATAAATAAACGAATATGAGACAATAGAAAACAAAACAGTTGCACCTGAAATTCAGGAGACGGCAGCGGAGCAGAAATGAATTTAATACTCGCTTAAATATTTGGAGATTAGAAATTTCCACAACTACACGAAGAAAATGATTCCACATTTTAATTGTAGGCATGATCAAACTTTTAGCTGACTGAGTAGTATTACATCTGTTGCTAAATAAAGCTGTGTTCCCGCGGGCACAAGCAACCTGCCTTAATATTCTTAGAGTATCAGAAACAGAAATAGAAAGTTAACGCCTTAGAGAAAAAAAAGAAGAGTATATACGTGCTAGCATTTTGTCTACGAAATATACGAACATTTCATCACATGAGCAATTTCCAATGAAATGACACCAAGATGTACAAATGCCAATGATCATTTTGTAAATGTATATAGTTGAATAATATTTTATCAATATCATAATGTTTTTCGTATTGCTCGTATACATGACTAAACTTAAAAAACGAACAGGGAAATGTGACTTCGACCTAGAGAATTGAAAAGACATGTGTTTTCGAAGGGAACGAATGGCCATTAAACGTTCAGAAATTTCTCATTTCTAGGACTCCGTTAACATTTCCTCAGCTTTGAAAAACACTCGGCTAGAAGCTCGTTAGGAAGAGAACTGAGGATTTATTTTGAAAAAAAAAAAAAAAATAATTTCGCTCGAGGAAATTTGCTGTAAATGAACCTAGAGATTCTACAGATATCGAAATTTCATTCCATTCCGGACTAACATTTGTTCTCTCTCTCTCTCTCTCTCTCTCTCTCTCTCTCTCTCTCTCTCTCTCTCTCTTATAAAAAGGAGCATTGTTCTATGACCTTATCCATTTCAACTCTCATCGTCGAGTATGAAGTCTATTAATTGATTAAACTGCCATCTTGAGGTCGCTGTAATTTCTAACCCCTTTCCCACCCACCCATAGATGCACACACACACTCACACACACACGCACACACACACCAACACACACACACACACACACACATATATATATATATATATATATATATATATATATATATATATATATATATATATATATATATATATATATATGTATGTATGTATGTATGTATGTATATATGTATGTATTGTAAGTTCACACATCCTCATTGAGTGGAAAGTATACAGGAATATAAAAAAAAAATTATCCCTCTTTTTCAAACGCATTACGGACAACAGTGTAAATGCGAAATTGTATAAAATAACAATACTTCAGTTTAAGACCGAGAATTTCACTGCAACGTAACGTCAACGTGACTGGAATTTGACAGCTCTGATGCCACTTTGAGAGTCGTACGCAGATAATCCACATTTCAAAGGAATTGAGATATTAACTTCAAAAGATCGAGACATGCCATGTTGCAGAGTCATAATTTCTTTTGACTCCAAGACATTGACCGTGGGGTCCTTGTGTTTAACGGACATAAAAGTGAGCAATAAGGGTTTTTATCAGACGCCAGACAGTTCGAGTTGAAAAATATATTTCATTCCCGCCATCTTCGCCTTTTACGCCAGCGCTTTTTAACAAACAATTAAGAGTCGTCTTTCCTGGAAGTTCAGAGTTTTATGAGGCTCGTAAAAAGGAGTTAAGGAGTATAGGACGCTTATGAACTCTAACTTCTTTCGTCACAAAATTATAGTTAAAAAAAAATGAGTTATTACAAAGGCACACGGAAGTTAAAATGAATTGGTACGAGGCATTGCGTGGAAACGCTTTTTTTTTGCGACTAAAATTAGAAACTGCTTGATAGGAGATTAAAAAAAAGCAGAAAATATTCCTCAATGTGCATTTAAACTTGGAGATCAGGAATACCCTTCATTTTTAGTTTCATTGCTAAGTCAATGTTTGTAAGAACTTTGTTCAAATATTGTTACCTTTTCCAAGTATAATTATACTGTTCACTTTTAATTTCAGACGTCACACGCAAACACGCCCACGTAAACGCACACACACACACATAAATAATATATATATATATTATATATATGACTGGTAACAATGTTCTGTAACAACAGAATTCCATCTAATAGGAGCCCATAAAAACACCAAAATATAGAGGAAAAAAAGTGACTATATTTCAGAGACTGCTGTCTCCCTCTTCATCTACCTGAAGAGGAGACACAGTCTCTGAAATATAGTACTTTTTTCTCTATATTTTTGGTGTTTTTATGGCTCCTTTTATTAGATATATATATATATATATATATATATGTGTGTGTGTGTGTGTGTGTATGTATGTATGGACGTATGTATGTGTGTGTAATATATATATATATATATATATATATATATATATGAATGCATGTATATGGAGTTATGTGGAGATATGGCTAACTATCCAAATTTATATTACTTTTGTTAACTGGAATTAATCCTTTGTTTACTGACGTCCGCCTTTCTTTGTGTTCCATTTTAGTAAGTTGAACAGATGGAAAAATATCAACACATGCTGTCTCTCCATCAATAGTAGGGGGTTGAAAGCAAATGAAAAAGAAAATGAGGTATTTCATTTAAGGTATATCATTCTTCCACAACAAGCCCAAGTCCTTGGTTTTCCATTTTTATAGTATTCGAAAGGTTTCATACTTGTTTACGTGGCGCTGTAGATGTGTCTGAATGGTGGTGGTCTATTATGATAGTGTAGTTCCGTCTTAGGCAATATAGGGCTTCTTCACAAGGCTATTGTACAGGTAAATATTTGCAATCGTTCCACATCTCCTAAGGAAGTGGTACTATTCATCATCACCTGACATCACAACAGGTGAGGACCATTCCTTTTGTTAATACTTTTTTAACGTCTCTGATTCTACCGTGGAAGCCTTGCTGTTGATTACATCAGGGTTTCGTGATTTCAGACTTCGCCCATTTTCATAATCTGCTATATTCTATTTTGCTCTATTTGTATAAGTTGCTGGCGAATCTACCCTATCCTTTGCACTCCACCCTGACAGAATTCCACCGGATAAAATGAGCGAATAACGTTTAACGTTTTTAAAGTTGGTAAAATCGACCTAAAGTTCGTAGGCGTCAACACAATTTCCTTTAACGTTTAGCCATCCTATTACAATGGCATTTCTGTCAGCTAAAAGCTGGTCATTTCCTTCGTACGTAACGTTTTATGGCCTCATAGACGAACGACTCAAGAGTAAACGGATGTGGATTCCTGTATCACGTGAGATACAAGTGAGGTCTACTACATTAACTCCGTTAAGGAAGGTTACATAACACTGCAAAGTTGATGATATTGAAACTCGTTCCTCACGTGCAAAGCGACGCGACAGGAAGGAAACACTTGTACTTAAAGCTTAACATCAGAATTAATGTGAACTATTCCAGAAGAACGAAGAGATTTTAACAACCAACAGGAATATGGAACACAACGATGAGGTTTTCCAACGCATAGTTCTATTTTTATGCCATTCAGATACAAGGATGATTGTATTGTTTGAGAAATGACTATGTTGTAACGTCAGTTTATTGTATATAATTGATCATATTTTGTAAGTATTGCCACAAGGAAGGGCGTTAAAAATAACAGTGAGGGATTTAATTATTTCATTTCAAATATTCTACTTTCGTAAGGAGCATTTTTAATGGGGTGGCAAGTATTTCTTCTCGCAATATCTCTAATGTCAATATTCATTATTGCTTTCAGATACAGTGGTCATCAGTGTGAATTACAGAGATATTTAACCTTCGGACAAAGTAACTTGAAGTATCGGCTAAAAGGAATTTGAGGTCTGTGAATTTGGCAATAAAAACGACAGTAATCAAGTAAGTTAATACCGTTGGGGGATTAGTGTTATGTATTTCTGTTGTGTATCTGTGTAACCCTTTATTATACTCATCTTCTATTACTTATAATCTTACTTGCGCATAAACTATATAATCGTATTCAGTATTAATTTTGCCAAGGGTATGGAAAAAAAAACTTGATAATTCCCAGAGTCCGTAAAATAAAAGGCTTCATGGCAAAAAATCTTCGAAAAATAAACTTGAAACAGGCGAAATAAAAAAAGAATTCTAGACAGTGTACACAATCAAAACGCGGAATGTCATAGCCTTTGAATTTGCCCTTCGACTATCTTCTCGGTATCTAATTCAGGATGGTTATAGCAATTAAAAAATAATATAGAAAGAAACAAAAACATTAAAGTATAATAAATGTAAACATTAGAAAACGAAGCCTGTCGAACGTAGCCGAGATCGGTAAGGAGAACAGAACTGTTATTTAAACTTTGTATTTCTTTAGTTTATCTTGGAGGTTTTGTTTTCATTATATTTATGATAAGAAACACTGCTGTTGGAGAACTCGTAGAAGTAAAGGTATATTGTTTACCTTAGCGTTGATTTAAATTTAATTCAGATCCTTGTGATTTATTCTTTCCAGTGAAAATTTTGAATATTGTTTGCAATTCCAGATGTAAATATGTAATATATATATATATATATATATATATATATATATATATATATATATATATATATATATATATATATATATATATATATGAATTTCTATCACATCACCGTGATTCGATATTAAATGTTCTTTAATAACGAATTCGCCCTACCTAGGAATTAATATATTTTCATACATGTTAATAAATATTTTCGTGTGTCTATATACATATAAACATATATTTGAAAAAAATTATAGCATAACCTAGTATTCCCACGTTTCAAAGAATTTCCACCCGTATGTCCCCGTTAATAAGGACGACTGTGGGATCACCTTCCCTTCCCCCTATTTCTAGCGAGGAAGTCGATTCCGAACTCTTTTCCCTTTTTATCATT
>NC_061087.1:26474106-26491606 GCF_015104395.2 Macrobrachium nipponense | reverse complement strand
ACTTTAGCATCGTAGATCTATAATTAGAATAAACGTAGTTCAAAAATTCTGAACCTAACTACTAACAGATGAAATACTGAACGGCAATAGTATTAACGATGTCGTTTTCAAGGGTCCAAATATCGAATTTTACTTAACAACGGTTTTCGGTACTTTGAATCCTATATTTTTAGATATTGGTTCTATAAATAATAAAAAACAGTCTTTATCTCTTATTTTGACACTTTCATATATTTATATGGTGCGTGTGCGGTGTGTCCTCTGCTCGGAACGAGTCGATATGTCATCATTTTGAAAAATAAACATTATGGTCAATTTATCATGGTCTACCCCACTCCTCTCTTTCGTTTTATTAGTTTTCTATGATTCCCAACCACAAACCAACTCACAGAAAACGTAATGTATTACCAACCAATAATTCTTTAAAAAAGAAATATATATATATATTTTTCGCCCATCCTCTCTCATTCATTTGCTAAATAAATATATAAATATGTATATGCATACATATATGCATGAATATATTATATATATTCTTATAGATAAGCGTGAATACCGTATAAATTACCATACCTAGTATGCTTTTCGGCACCAAAGAACATTTCTAATCCTCAGATGTAAACAAATTATTCTTGTGACAACTATTTGTGATTTTGCTGCTGTAAATTCTTAGAATTCTGCTGTTATTACAGGTTAGTCATAGTCACAAGAACAAATATTTTTGTGTCCATACGTAATAAGGCGAATGTGTCTGTTATCTGTGTGAAAATTTTCAGCTATATAAAATCACTTTGTTCAAAGATTTTGGTCATCTTATATAAGGGCACTAGGTTTACCCTTGGCATTGTCTGCTGCTTCCTCCATGGGTGAGAAGGATGTTCTCCCGGCAAAAGCCAAGAATATTTATATAAAAATTTCAGATATCAGTACTGAAAAGGCTTACAAATAAGGCGAACGACCTGATAGTTATGTCAGTACTGCAATATTGTAATTCAGTGTGCAGTCTGTACAGAATGGAAGATTGTGTCAAAAGTTGATAAATTTTCATGAAGTTATGTAGCTGAAAGTCATTACAAACTTTAAGCGCTCTTTCACGGAAATAAGTTTTTTTTTTTCCTTTTTTTAGGGGGGGGGGGGGGCGGTGGTGGGCAGGGTTGGGGACACTCCAAAGGCTTCAAAGCCAACAATTTTTATGCGGTTTTCTTCTTTCTAAAAGCATTTTATTTTTTGCGTCTTTCTTTATAGAAAGAACAAATTTTGGTACCCCATTCTGCATATTGCAATTTTTTTTTTTTTATTTAATTCACAAAAAAATCTAATATTCATAATGAAGTACCGAAAATATTTTCTAATTATAGAGAATGGCTCGGTGAATAAAATGCTTTTTGAATGAAGAAATTCGAATGGAAATTGTGACGTGGGAAGCCTTTAGAATTTGAATGGGCTCTTATGGGACGACGCAAGGGAAAATTGCCACGCGAGATATGAACACTCTACGGTGCTACAAACCCATATTTCACTTACTCGACCAAGATATTTCAAGTTCATTGATAATTCTGTATCTAACTGCGGATGAATATTGAAAAATTCTAAAAAAAGAAATAGTTGCGGATGACTACGAACGTAGTAATAATTTAGCTGACAATTCTGTGATAATATACAGCAAATGAATTATAGTACAGACTAATATATTCACGGCATGATACCACAACAGAAGTAGACTGAAAAGGGGACTGCACACTTCCATTAGGTTGGCGTCAGTAATCCCACTAATGGGGATTAGAGAAAGGGAATTTATGTGTCACCGGGCGAGGAGTTGAGGGTTAGTAAAGAGAGCTGAGCCGAGGGATGAATCATTGCTGTCTTGCAGTTCGATTATGGCAATCGTCACGTATGTGAAAAGGATATTGATTTCTCTACTCAAAAAATGTTCAATTTATTTTCGGTTTATTTGAAGAAACCTTTGGACTGTTTAACATATCCAACTGAACAGATGGAACAATAATATATTGAATAAGTAATGGTTATAGTATCTTCGAATGAATATATATATATATATATATATATATATATATATATATATATATATATATATATATATATATATATATATATATATATATATATATATATATATAATATATATATATATATATATATATATATATATATAATATATATATATATATATATATATATATATATATATAAAGAGAAAGTTGAGGATTGGTATTGATTATTTGAAATTTAATCCCTTCAAGATTTGAGAGAGAAGAGAGAGAGAGAAGAGAGAGAGAGGGAGAGAGAGCAGAGAGAGAGAGAGAGAGACGAGAGAGAGGAGAGAGAGAGAGAGGAGAGAGAGGTATGATAAAGTGTAAAAGCTATTTTCCAAGCAGCAAAGTTCTTTCCCGGGGTCACGTACGGACTGTCTTACTTTAATGGTTCCAGAAGCCTTATAAAAGACTTGCCACTTTTCACTGCTTTATGTCAGAAACATAGACTGGAATGGAAACTGAAAAATATTAAAGGGAGGTTATAGTTTACACACACACAACACACACACACACACACACACACACACACACACACACACATATATATATATATTATAATATATAATATATATATATATATATATATATATATATATATATATATATATATATATTTATATATATATATATATGTGAGTGTGTGTGTGCATATATATATATATATATATATATATATATATATATATATATATATATATATATATGCACACACACACGCACGTCTATATATAGAGAGATAAATATGTATATGTAGATACACACACACACACACACACACACACACATATATATATATATATATATATATATATATATATATATATATATATATATACATATATATACTATATATGTAGGTGTGTATCTACATATACATATTTATCCTCTATATATAGTGTGTGTGTGTGCATATATGTATATATATATAGATATATATATATATATAATATATATATCATATATATATATATATATATATATATATATATATAATATATATTTGCATGGTCTGTATACAAATATTTGTTTCTCTATCCATAGAGACGTTTGTGTGCATAAACTGTAACCTCGCTTCAATAATTTTCAGTTTCTATATATAATATATATATATATATATATATATATATATATATATATATATATGCATGTGTCTGTATACTAATATTTGTTTCTCTATACATAGAGACGTTTTTGTGCATAAACTATAACCTCGCTTCAATATTTTTCAGTTTCCATACATATTATATAATATATATATATATATATATATATATATATATATATATATATAGTATATATATATATATATATATAATATATATATATCATATATATATATAGATATATATATATATATATATATAATGTGCGTGTGGTATACTGCATTACAATATTCCAATCACATATCTGGAATATATCGTGAAGACTCGCTCACTAAATCGTGTTACAAGACTCGTTTTCAGCTTAGTATGGTAGTTTTTCAGATATTTTGTTTTCACATACTCCAATAAAATCAATCTCTTTTGCTTTACTGTATTTTGGTTATTTTATACAAATGAGTAACTATCTAACTAAAAGGACACTACCCCTAGATTTTGTTACAGCCCAGTCGTAGTTACTGACCCATGCGGTTTAATCTAAATTAGATAAAAATGTTTAATGACATGGGGTACCAAAGATTAATGGAACCCATCTAATCTTGAAGTAATTATCTTTGTGAATAAGCTCAAAGGGCTTTCTGATATAGTAAATTCTTCGCCCGAGTTTTTTTTTCTCGATGTTCTGCTGATTAGGTCTCTTTCCAAATGAAAATATAAATTTCCACTGAACGTCTAATAGAAAATGTATTGTTATTTCTGTTTTGGTTCATCATTTGGTTAGGTCTTTTTCCAAGTGAAAATCTAAATCTTAGATGAACGTCTGTCAGAAAATTTATGGTTATTTCTGTTTTAGTTCATCATTTGATTAGTTATATTTCATAGAGATAATTTATATTTTAGAGTCACTTCTAATATTAAATTAGTGTAGTATTGTTTCTGTTTTGGATCGCGATTCAATATCTTGATTCTTGGAGACTTTTGTCGCACCGAGGTATATGCTGAATATACACCTAAAAGTGACTGATAACTTAGTAATAAAATGACCTTTTGGTGGAATATAATTAAGGGTTCCGAGTTTCTTTTATATATTTCATCATAACGTGCATATAATGCTAAAGAGAACCAGTGAGTTATCTGAGCCGTCTGGGAATTACAGGAACTACTATTTATGCCACTTCCATCGAAAACTAAATCACTTATGGATTATAGGTCATTTATATTCCTCTGACGGAAAATCCATTTGAATGGTAATCGCTGATACAAGGATGCGTTGAAGGCTGGCTCATGTCCTCTTCCCAGAATGCAATCCTGTTCCCCATAAGAAAAAAATAAATTCTTTTGAGACTTTAATTTGCATATGCAATATATTTTCTCCTTTCTACCGTTATTTGTCGATTCTTCCTTTTCCTGTTTCGCTTCCCAAAGGTATTATTTAGCAATTCCACTTAAGTCTTATTTTGTATATATTCGCATGATTTTTTTTTCTTTTGTATTGCTTAGTTTTCTTTCATTGAATCCTCCGTTCATACCATTCTTTTCTCTTCCCGTTTCTCTTCTTCCTCCCCCTCCTCCTTCTCCTCGTCCTCCTCCTCCTCCTCGTCCTCCTCCTCCTCCTCCTCCTCCTCCTCCTCCTCCTCCTCCTGCTTCTTCTTCTTCTTCCTTTTATGTCCACCCTTCAGTGCCGTCAGCCCCTCTCAGAGGCCAGAAAAGGTGTTTGCCATTTGCAAGTCAAATGTTATCCCGAACCATTAGTGTCTGGCTCGGAAGCCTTTCCCGGAGCCTGCCTCGATAAATGATAATAAGAAAAGGAAAGCTTGCGAAACTTTTGCCTTCCTCTCGGTTTTTTTTACGTCTTATTTATTTCTTCATCGGTGTATCACCTTTTCCGTTGCACATTTCAAGCAGGGAGGAAGGTGGGAGACGAAGCTGGGGGTCTTTCTAGAGTGTTGATTTGGATATAAGTGTTTGGTGAAAATAAAAGGGTTCACTGGCAACGAATTGGTAATAATAATAATAATAATAATAATAATAATAATAATAATAATAATAATAATAATAATAATAATAATAATAATAATAATAATAATAATAATAATAATAATAATAATAATTAATAATAATGATGATATATTTGCTTATTATTATTATTATTATTATTATTATTATTATTATTATTATAATACAGTAATTGATAATGTTAATTTGAGATTTGCTTCATTCCTGAGTATATATACCAAGAAGGAAATGGAGAATCATACCTCAGCCAATGTGTCTTTTCTTCTCTTATTATCGTTATATATATATATATATATATATATATATATATATATATATATATATATATATATATATATATATATATATATAACGTGTTTACACACCGCAGGAGGCATTAATCCTTCCCTGGGCCCATCCAAGAATCTTGTTTACTTCACCCAAATCCGACTTCGTTGAAAAATTCTTCAGGATTTTTCTTTTTCTCTCTCCGCCACGAGATCAAACATTTCTCACAAAACAGGGAATGCGCTAATCCTCCAGGAAACGCATTAATCCCTCTCATTGCCTGGGATTACCTCTTGGAAGTCGACTCGTGATGCCTCGCTCGCGCAAGTTTTGGCTTCCGCCTCAACAAGTTGCATCTCATTTCCTTCTGCTTCGAGACGATCAAATCCTCGAGAACAATAGGTCCTCCTCGGGCGAGCAGCCTTCATTAAGCTGATCGTTTTCGCCAGACTTGACAGGGTGGTCGTCATCCGCCATGCGGAAGACGATTAGGACAATGAATGTTTGTCCGTCTGGCTGCTAAATGTTCCCAGAGATCTTCGATGAGGGTCGAAAATGAATCTGTTAGTCTTAAGAGTCAGTAATGTTTTGCGTGTGTTAGATAGATCTAAAGTGGGTCGAAAATTAATCTATTGGATTGTAAGAGTACGTAATGATTTGCGTGGATTGGAAATGGTTAAAGTTGTTTAAAAATGAGTCTATTGGACTGTAAGAGTCAGTAATGATTTGCGTGGATTAGAGATGGTTAAAGTTGGTTGAAGATGAATCTCTTGGACTGTAAGAGTCGGTAATGATTTGCGTGGATTGACGATGTTTGAATTAGGGATTCAAACAAAACTATAAAAAATTTCTTTTAAACCTGGTGTTTGTACCTTTACCACTACCGCAGCACATAGGAGATACGATTTTCTGTAGATTTTTTAAATAAGACACTGACGATTAGTATAGTATGTGTATTGAGTATTCATGATGTCTGTTATATCCACCAATCACATCGGTTACTTGGGTATACCACCAAAGACAGTTAAGAGTGAAGAGAGGAATTTTTGTTCAAGATATTATTGCTTGAAGGGGATTTTATCTACCAGTTGTTGCTTTTATAAATATTCTTCTACACCTTTCTTTAATATCCCTCTGTTGATGCAAGTAATAGATTAAGTACCTGGTAGCTAGACTGTAGTAAATGATTGCACCAGGAAACCTTAACATAAACATAGCTACCTCATACTGGATGACGAATTGAGAACTCGTGCTAAAATGCTGTCAAATCAGTTACCTGGCATGTAAGGAATAACCACATTCACTAAGCATTCACCTCCTGTTACCTCGAAGTCATTACTGAGGGCTTGGATGCACCAAACAAAAGCGAATATCCCTTAAAATCATTTATGTTTCTCAGATAATCTCTGTTCATATTCAAAGTATGTACTTGGTCTTGGATAATAAATTTGTTAGGTAATACACTATCAATGTCACTCGTTCCCAGTTTAGCATAACCTTTCATTAATTATCTTACACTACACAGACATTATATCTGTCTTAAAAAGACTGACATTAAGTCAAAATTCAGGAAAAAACGGAAAAAAACCGAACCTTATGAAGTATTCCACTATTACTTTTTTCCCCCGAGATTAGCATACTCTTTCGTAAATCTTTTTCCATTCACGGTCATTCTATCTCTGTCAAACAAACGGCTGATTTTACGTCGAATTTCGGAGTAGGCAAATAAAAATAAAACTGGGAGGAGAAAAAACAAAGAACCCTATGTGAAGTATTTCCACTATTTTCGTTTTTTATATTTTTTCCCCCTTCATATCCGAGATATTTTGTCAGAGGTTTAATTTTGCTTCGGTGAAACGTCCAAATGACTTCCATTATCCACGGAGATGAGTCCTCTCTTTCTATGCTTATGGCGGTCATTTGGATGGATATCGGATGCTGAGCATGTTCTCTTTTTTTTTCTGGTTTACCTTTACAGTTTTCTATTAGGAGACTGAAACTTTCACTTGGAATAAATTTATTGGTATATATAGTATATATATATATATATATATATATATATATATATATATATATATATATATATAATGTACGTATTTATATATGTTTATTTGTGTATACCTATGTATGTCTATATATGTATATGTATGTATGTACGTATATGCAAATGATATATATATATATATATATATATCTATATAGATCATATAGTAACATACCTATATATATTATATATATATATATATATATATATATATATATATATATATATATATATGTATATAATGTGTCTGTGTATGTGTATTTACATTTGTATCAGATAGAGATAGATGGATATAAACAAAACACACTTGCGTGACATTAAACCAATGGAAACCCGCCGTTACATAAATAACCACAAACGACAAAATGTGGTATTAAACGCTATTATTGAAACCATTTCTTGCTGTGCAGCGAAGTCTTCCTTCGTTCAGCCCTGGGTCAATATCCCAACCCGTGCTGGAAACTCCCAAACCCATTTGACCTGTCACGGGACCTCGATTTTATAACCCTGATCCTCACGGGCTTTGGCAAATGCGGGTATTGCTTCGTTCTTAAGTCCTGGCAAATAATATCTTGGAATTTCTTGTCTCTTTTGTCAGTATTTCATTATTGGTTGGTAGGAGAAACATGGCATTTATTGAAGTGAGGTTAAGGTTTTAGATCTGTTCCGGTCTTGGGAATGTTGATTGTTTAGGTATTTGTATCATCAAGATATTGTAAAACTACGAGGAAAAAAAAAAAAAGATCATTTCACTGGAAAACTGCGAATTTCAAAACTCTAATTATAAGTGCAGTGGAAAACTACGAAATGCAAAGATCTAATTATTAGTTCAGTGTCAAAGACATAATTATCATTCTAACGGAAAACTACGAAATGCAAAGACCTAATTATCATTTCAACGGCAAAGACATAATTATTGTTCCACCGGAAAACTACGAAATGCATAGACCTAATTATTAGTTCAGTGTCAAAGGCGTAATTATCGTTCCTGTAGAAAACTACGAAATGCAAAGACCTAATTATCATTTCAAGGCAAAGACATAATTATCGTTCCAGTGGATACCTACGAAAAGCAAAGACCTAATTACTACTTCAATGAAAAATTACAAGATCCAAATGGAAAACTGCAGAACGCAAAGGCCTGGTTAAACTACGCGTAATTTTGCTTATTTCAGTGGGAAGGTGACATCATTTGTAGAAATTAGACAAACTGAAAATCGCCTAACTAATTTTGAGTTGTATTTCCAGTCCCTAATGAAAGCATAGAGTACATATAGGCAATCTCATCTAACTACGCTGCGTTTCTAAATAACTAACATCAGGAAATTAAAACGGAAACGCCATTGAAACAAACACTAAGTTTTCTCTGTTACAACTCCCTGAATCGCCATGTTTTATTCGCCACACCTTTAAAAGGGAATAGGGCTCTCTTTATTTGCAAGTCAAATGTAATCCTGGGCCATTAATGTCCCTCAGTGGGGCCTTTTATGAGAATTCTCCATGGCATAAACTATTCTGGGGTTGGTCTTGCATTTTCCATTCTTTTGGAAATGCAATGTTATTGTTAGGAATTATTTTTGTTAGAGCAATGCTAAGTAATGTTTCGTTTTCTAAATGTCTTCTACTTTGTTCGACAGTCGTGCTGCCAGGGTGACCTGAAAGAACATAGGTAAAAAAAATAAATAACAAAATAAAAATCCTAAAAAAAAAACAGAAAAAAAACGAATAATAAACAAGGCTGTAAAACTGAAAAATGTTGAAGTTGAATATAAGATAATTAAGGTCATTAATCAGTAACCTCTTAAAGACTAGTATCTTTCACTTAACATGATATTCTGATATCTCTGTGTTATAATTATTCAATTTTCTGCATTTTCTTTACAGGGTCGATTGCTAGAAAAATTATTAAAGGAAATACGACTAAAAGGCCAGGAAATTATTACAAAACGTTTCGGCATGAATGTATGGCAGGGATGGAAACATTTCTTCCGATTGGCGATTGACAAAAAGTGAGTGTTGGTATCAGAACTATAGTTGTCAGTCGTCTTGATTTTAGCGAATATTTCAGTAATTATTTAATAATAATTCTTATTCTTTAAAGGAAATATATCAATAACAATAAAGATAAATGATTTTAAGGATAATTAAAGTTAGATGACATTTTAAAATCCAAGGAATGACTGTTCAGATGGCTTAAAATTTATGAACGTCATTGGCTATAGAGATGTTTGTATATAAATATATTCGGGGTGTCCATAAAGTCCCAGTACCATTACAAGTATTTATCTATTCTAACGGTATTAGGACTTTATGGACACCCTGTACATATATATATATATATATATATATATATATATATATATATATATATATATACTATATATATATATATATATATATATATATATATATATATATATATATATATATATATATATATATATACACACATACATACATACATACATACACACACACACACACACACACATATATATACATATATATATGTGTGTGCGTGTGTTGATGACGTTAATCAGATATCACAATAACAATGCTTATTCAGTTAAGGGACGCGTGACGCATTTGTTATTCCAGATATTCATTTTAATGTATCTTATATATAGCTAATACTCTCTCAGTTATTTTAATAGCTGTTGATGTCGCCTTTGTTTTTCGAATTGGTTCCGATACCGGTATTGTTGGCATAATGAAACCTAGTGTACCCAGGGCTGTGCTTTATGTGTTCATTGTTTGCATTTTTATTCCATCAATTAATTTGTTATTTGAAGGAGCTGTTGTCTTTCTAGATTAGCTATTTCTATATCTATCCGGATTTAAGTTAATGGAATAAAATTTGTTTTGGTTTATAGATTTTTTTTTAATGACACTCCAAGGTCTCTCATGACGTCATTGGTAGATTTTTTTTTTATTAATCTACGTATTAATCTACCCTTCTTCAGCGGTAATTGTTCCTACTCTCTGTCTCGTTTTATGTAAGAGAATAAAAATCAGCGGTAAGATGTGAAATAATTAGGGAAATGGGATATCGGAGTTTTGTAAAGAATTGACAGGTAAATTATGTGAAAAATTGTTATGCATAATGAGATTGGTTATTATAATTTCCTCCAACGTCACGTGACGCAAAATGTCCATGTGAAATTCCATCATTTTCGTCTTTCCACTTTTTTTTATATATATTTCACAAATCTCCATTCACCATCATCCTCACTATTCATAGTTCTCATCGATGTTAATCTAGGTCTTCATAATCTTTCGTTAATTACAGAAGACCAACTGCTTTTAAGTATAAAAATACCCAGCAAGCAACAGTGTAATCATAGTTAGATAAAAAAAAAGCATTTACAACTGTTTACTGATGTAGATCCATTTTCAATAGATTGTGATCAAAAACAGAAAAACCAAAGGACGATGCAAAATTAAATAAAAAAGAACTAATCACTAAAGGCATTGTTTATTTTGCCCGACTACGAGAGTTTTAAAGCTGCTAAAAATGGTAAATTAACAAAGTCATATTTAAGAGTTAAAATTTGTTATTTTTCAAATTTTCAACATTGCCACATGATTAATACAAATAAAAAAAGGTAGAAAATCCATATTTCAATGAACCTGTGTTTCTGCTTGCATCCAGTCCGTCTATTTGGAAGGGATTTGAATGTTTTGTTTCCCTCATGATTCATACAATGAATTGCTGATCGGGTATAATGCACGGTGGAATAGCACATTGATAATGCAAAGTGCGGGATGTGGATATTGCACCCTGAACTCGTACGTATAAAACAGAAGTAATTTATTACTAACGATGCGGGATAGAATATATGATGGGGGCGTATTCTAAAGGGTATATTAAAGAATACTTTAAATTTCAAGGGAGAAACTTTACTTTTTTACTTTATGTAGAGCCAAGGAACACTTATGGGCTTTAGGTTAAAATGGGCTTTTACTCATACAAACAGTGAGAAAATACATATAAACAAACCTGTATATATGCGTTTGTTTTCATGCCAATACCAATAATTCATTTTTATTTATTTATGCAACAGTACTCAACATTTAACATGGCGCGGTTGTTTTTGTTTGAATTTAACTATACCTTATATTTTCTGCTCAAGTAAAATCTTCATGGATGTTTTAAACTGATTAGCGAAGGTTTATTCCTGATTATGGTTCGTGCTAGGATGGGTGACCGTTTATTGAAGGAAAGTTGGTGGTTGGCCATTTTATTCTTTACTAACCTGGACCTGAAATTAAGAGGCTAAAATTACTTTGAAGAGAGAGAGAGAGAGAGAGAGAGAGAGAGAGAGAGAGAGAGAGAGAGAGAGAGAGAGAGTGTGTGTGTGTGTGTGTGTCTTTGATTATCATGGACTTAAAAACAAAAGGGCCAATGATTTTTAACCACTCCTGCAAGGGAAGAGCTACATCATGGCAAGAGAGAGAGAGAGAGAGAGAGAGAAGAGAGAGAGAGAGAGAGAGAGAGAGAGTCACTAAGCGCAGATGACTGGCATAAAGAGGCGAGTCAAAAGCCATGAAATCACGAAATTCCCATTTTTCTTCGCCTCATTCCTTCTCTTCCCCTCAAGAGAAACATTCCCCCGGAATTTATAAGAGCGGTTGCCGGCGTCTTCTCAAAACACCAACCACTTCATTCTACTATATTCTAACTTTACCGTCGTCGCTATCTTGCGTCGGTCCGTGTTTGAGACGACACCGAGTCAACGACGATCGTATACGTCTTCCACAGTGTCGTATAGCTGAGCCGTCTTATCTTTACGGTTGATGCTGATGGAGTAGGCTGTTTCGGTTGTTTAGTGGTAAGCTCCGGTGTCGGTTACAGCGTCGTGTTGCTGGGAATTCGTCGTAATGATGGACAAAAAAAGTACATGAAGAGATGTGCTCTCGTCTATTTATTTATTCATTTTCATGAGGCTTAGCGGAACTGTGACCAAGATCTTGAAATGCCAGTTCTGGCCTATAAGCGCAAGCAAGCAAGCAAGTACACGCAACAAGAATAAAATCAGTCACTCAGGCTAATTAGTATCGTAATAATGTTAACACTCAATGTAAAGTTAACACTCACAGCGTGAAAGATACGATATTTGAATTTACGCTTCTGCAAACCATTTATAACCCTAAATGTTTCTTGCACGAATGTTATCTTGGCTTTTACAGGCATAATGTTACGATCTATAAATGAAGTAAAGGCATTTGTTGTTTATGAATATCTTATCAGTGTTAAATGAGCTTAGTTGTAGTTGCTCAAATATTTTTTAATTGTTCTTAAAAGCTTTACTTACATTCAAATCTGCTCTTCCATTGCGCATATGCTTAACCTTAAATCTGATTAATCAATGACAAATATCCCGATAATAGCATATAGTAAAAACGCCCCCGGCAAACACCCCCCCCCCCAAAAAAAAAAAAAAAAAAAAAAAAAAAACTGAACGAAAAGACTTAAACCGTCCGTCATTAAAAGATGATTACTGCCACGGCATTGGCGGCAAAATATGAATTTATTCCGAATATGAAATTCCCCAGCAGTCATTCAATGAGGCTATAAATTTCGAAAATGGAATATCAATGGCGGTATTAATTGCGAAAGGCTGTCAACACATCGAAACGTTGATTATTCGGTAAATAAAATATGGATTTGGGCTGTGATTACGTAGACAAATAAGGCGCACGCACGGGACGGTGGCAGCCTCGCACTCACCCACATACTCAATTGAATAAATAAATAAATAAATAAATAGATAAACAACGAAATAAATGAATATATACATATGAATATATATATATTCATATATATATGTATATATATATATATATATATGTATATATATATATATATATATATATATATATATATATATATATATATATATATATATATATATATTACTTGTAGCGTAATGATGCCGTCCTCATCCAGTATTTATTAGAAATAAATGCTTTGAAATGTTTCCTTTTATGCGTGAATTACTTGTAATACATTATAGATCACTGTAATTTATTATTATTATTATTATTATTATTATTATTATTATTATTATTATTATTATTATTCTAAATGAATTTATGCTCTATGGTCAATTTATAAGGTAAATAAGAGCAAATACCTTAGATTTATAGCCTTTTCTATGGCATTATAGATCGGATGAAGAGTTATAGCTATTGTTCAGGCAAGGCGAAATATATCTTAGAAATTTTCTGTCTGCTGATCCTTAAGATGAAAAAAAATCAGTAGAGGGTTAGTGTCGTCAGTGCACTTTACGCGGTGCACTGTAGGCATTACTCAAGGTTTAGTGTATAACCTCTCGTGACAGAGAGTTTTTACCCAAAAATTATTATTATTAATTATTATTACCATCGGTTTATAAATCCACAGTGGAGTAAGTTATATATAATATATATTAGATTTCTTCACGATTGATGTTATCATCACCATTATTATTATTATTATTATTATTATTATTATTATTATTATTATTATTATTATTATTATTATTATTATTATTATTATTATTATTATTATTATTATTATTATTATTATTATTATTATTATTATTATTATTATTATTATTATTATTATTATCATCATCTTTAATATTTGAATACTGGAACTCCTTGTCTATGTTAACAAATATTTCAGATTTCGCTCTGTATATGCACGTGTCAAGCCAAAACATATATACGTACAAACGACTTTCAATTAGCGATATTTATAGTCTATGAAATGTACATAACATAGATTTCCAAAATTCCTCATAGCTCCCATGTATCATATATATCACTTCTCCAATAATGAGGACGTGCAGGAATTGCTACCGACCTATTACATACTTCCTTTACCGATATTCCAGCGATTTCAGGTAGTTATCGGAATCTCTTTTGAGCCCACACAAGCCGAATTCTGTTATCAGATAACTTTCGTCGTTGAAGCATTATAGGAAATCATTGTCAGATTTTGGGCGAATTTGGTTATTTTTGGCAAAGGGTCCTGAAATCGTTCGTAATGAGGGGAGGCTATGCGAAGTTATTCAAACGATTTTCTTCTTGGATTGGGATATACAATAATTGTGTATTAGCTTTTTAAATATTGATGTTCACCTCTTAGTTTATATATATATATATATATATATATATATATATATATATATATATATATATATATGTGTGTATGTACATGTATATATATAATATATATATATATATATATATATATATATATATATATATATATATATATATATATATATATATATATCATATGTGTGTGTGTATGTACGTAGTATATATATATATATATATATATATATATATATATATATATATATGTATATATATATATATATATATATATATATATATATATATATATATATATATATATAGTATATATATATATATATATGTGTGTCTTAAAAAATCACAGTAGATGCACGTGACTTCATAAATAAGCGAATACCACGGGAAATAATAGTCAGGAATCCAAGCGCTTTCGTCTTTATTCAGACATCGTCAAGGAGCTACTAAAGTACAAATTGGAGAGGAAGGCCTCAGGTAGAAACAAAATCAGGAATACCAGATGGTTAATTATCAAAAGGGTAAAAATTAAAAGGGATAATCCAGGATTATCGGATATCACACGGTCACAAACTTAAACAGATTCTGACCCTAACCGAAATTACAAAGTATCTTTACAGTCCCAAACATGTAAAAACTGAATATATTAATTTTGTTGCTTATATTTATCTACAACTTTTTTCATTATGAAAGCATCAAGTTTAAATAAACCAAGACTTAAATTTAGAACATTTCTATTATTTGACTTGATAAAACAAGATTCAATGATATTATTTCCCGTGGTATTCGCTTATATATATATATATATGATATATATATATATATATATATATATATATATATATATATATATATATATATATATATATATATATATATATTTATATATTTATATGTTTACAGCTCTCAAACCTATTTACTACCAATTCCCGTTCCAGCGCTGAATGACCTCATAGGTTCTAGCTCTTGTCCTTTGGTCTAAATTCTATATTATTCCCTTAGTCAAGGTTTCTTAATATTAATAATTCAGTGGGTATGGAAGCACACCAAAAGCAACAGTGATCATGAGAGCTTTGCAATATTTCTCGTGCCATTCTTTCAATGTCCGACCAAACGCCAAAACGGAAACCAACCACACATGAAGTTCCGCTATCTTCATTTCGCGCGGTCATCGGAATAAACGAGAATCAACAAAATCTACAAATAAATAGGAGATGTATTCCAAACGCTTTCCACAAAGGCACGTATACACTCTCTGTCCCAATAGTACGTACAACCCAATTGGGTATACGAACCGCAGGCATGCATATGCAAACAGGCGAGGAGCGGGAGTGAGTGAGGTGGCGCTATTTAATGACCAGCCTACTTCAGCTGGACCCATGGGGGCGAGAATGCGCTTAAATCAGTGTTTCGTGAATTTATTTTTATTGAAGGAGACTGCGGTTTTTTTCTGTGTAAGGGGAGGTTTCATTATTTCGTATGTTTCTTTTCTGTGCGAGACGTTTACCGAATGAATAAATGCCTCCGGTCGCTGGATCAATATAATGTAAAATGCTTAGAAAAACTTGGTATTTTTATAAGATATATATATATATATATATATATATATATATATATATATATAGATATATATATATATACATACAAACATATATATATATATATATATATATATATATATATATATATATATATATATATGTATATATATATTATATATATATATATAGTATATGTATATATATATATATATATATATATATATATATATATATATATATATATATATATATATATATATATATATATATATATATATTATCTGAGTGTGTGCGTCTGTGTGTATTCAGTGTGTAGAACATGAACGAAACATAGATTTTTAGACCTGAGAATGATGAAATCCGACATCATATTACTTTACGACAACTTTATCATTTGCGTCTCGCTAATATATCTAGAATACCCCATAAAATAAACATATAGAGTCAGGCAGATAACAAACTATAATAAAATCTCACCAACTTCCCCACATATTCATTCATATTCTAATTTATTCAACGGTGCCATTCTTACAGAAAAGAATATGTATAATATTTCTGCCAAAAACAAAATGAAAACGAACATAACTTAGAATACAAAAAGAAAAAAAAAAATCCCTATTCTATGGTGGCGTTCGTCCCTACTACTTCTTCTTCTTCACACTTTATTGCTTACGAGGTACATAAACACTGTCAAGGCCGACAAGCCATAGAAGGAATACGAGAGAGAGAGAGAGAGAGAGAGAGAGAGAGAGAGAGAGAGATGGCTGGAAGTGACAGCGGTCCCGGGCAACGTACGAAAAGGGGAGACCCATGTACCGACTGGAATCTACGCTGCATTAAGCTATCTCCATTCCGCTCAAATAACTCTATGGAGGGGGGGGGCGGCGATGGGGGAAGGGTGAGAATCTCTAATAATTCTATGGGGAATAGGGGGGAAGCCATCAGAGCTCTTAGCCATATGAACAACTGTCGAGATCCTGACGTCATTATCTAAGTAGCCCTTTCGAGGGTGATTTATTTAAACCCCCCCCCCCCCCCCCCCCCCCCCCCCCCCCCGAGACGAACATAGTTGCTGCCGCGTCTCTCGTTTTGGGACCGAGATGCTGTAAGGGGATTTATATGGGCGCGGGGAGACCCCTTCGGAATTTGTTATGAGGGGGAAAGGGAAGCGTCTTAGTCCGTTCTGAAGTTCTATATTTATCTGTAACAACAATTTTAAGCGACGTCACTGGATTGAAATGTTCCTTGTTTCCGCGGATTTATTGTCTCGAGGGAACCAAGAAATCAAATCGAAAAGCTACCATGTAATGCGAACATAGTACGATAATTTGAACAGAGGCGAATCTGTTTTATAAAAATAATAAATGCGGAATC
>NC_061087.1:26459106-26464106 GCF_015104395.2 Macrobrachium nipponense | reverse complement strand
TACCAATTTGCAGACCTCTACCTGCACTGGTTTTTAGTTGCCAGACGCACGATCATGGCTAAATTTAACCTTAAATTAAATAAAAACTGCTGAGGTTAGAGGGCTCCTCGGTACGTTTGATGATTTGAGGGTGGATGACCAACATACCAATTTACAGCCCTGTAGCCTCAGTAATTTTTAAGATCTGAGGTTGGACAGAAAAAGTGCGGACGATCAGACATAGCCGGCACAATAGCATTCTTCCTAGAAGACTGAAATGGGTCGTAAATAGAGTCAGATTTTATGTTATAATCATAAATGGAGTTTCTTTTATTGTCAGAAGAGAATGATCCTGTGACAAACCATCGTGAAAGCAATCAGGAAATGGCTGGAAAACTCCTGTTTTATCACAAACGGAAGACAGGGCGTCTAATCTCAAATGTAGTGTTGTCTGGTTAAGCAACCCACGATATCAGGGAAGTCTCTCATCTACATTGAAGCCTTCAATTTTCTGTTTTTATTTTTTTATTTTTTTTTTTATTTGTTATGGTCCGAATCACACGATCTTCGCCTGTTTCTTTGTTTTTGCATTTCTAAACACGCATGCACATTGTTGCTATGCAGTTCTAAAAGGTCTCCAGCAATTCGTCCCTGTTTTGACTAACTGGTGTATAACATTTATAGCATTTTTGTCAAAGAATACTATTGAACGGCTTTATTGTCTGTCTGTCCGTCCTTGGATCTTAAAAACTACCGAGGCTACAGGGATGCAAATTGGTACGTTGATCATCCACCCTCCAATCATCAAACATACCAAATTGCAGCTCTCTAGCCTCAGTAGTTTTTATTTCATTTAAGATGAACCTTTCCATAATCGTGCGTCTGGAAACGATGTAGGTCATACCACCACCAAGAAGGTTTAAAGTTTCACGGGTCACGGCTCATCCAGCATTATACCAAGACCATTATAAGATAGATATATTTTCGGTGGCCTTCATTATACGATGTACAGAAAACTCGACTGCGCCGTTTTAGTTGTTATATAAATTAGTTTTGAGGAAGAGGGCTGTATCTCCACCACTCCCAGTCGCTGATCAGGAAACTTTCAGCCACGGCCCGGTGATGGCACGTGTTGTTGGCATCTATGATGGTGCCAGACGAACGATTATGGTTAAATTAAATCTTAAATAAAATAAACACTACTGAGGCTAGAGGGCTGCAATTTGGTATGTCTGATGATTGGAGGGTAGATGACCAGCATACCAATTTGCAGCCCTCTAGCATCAGTAGTTATTGAGATCTGAGGACGGACAGAAAAGTGCGGACGGACGGACAAAGCCTCTCAATAGTTTTTTACTATTTTTTTTACAGAAAACTAAAAAGCGTCTCCACATCCTACGTCACAAAAGGCGCCATGAAAGAAGCAGACAGACACAAAGGACTGAGATTAAAAAAAAAGAAAAAAACACTCCCACCTTATTATCACTGTCACATGCTTAGACTCGGGAAAAAAATGTCATAAAAAGGCTTTAAGAACAAATAAAAACCTTTTTTTTTTTTATTAATTTCTTCTGACGTAACGCTGTTATAATTGGACTTGCATTGTCTTCATAATGAAAAGCTTTTCCTTTCGTGACAAAGAACGTTTTTGACGCCAGAGGAAGCGTGGAATTAATCAATCTAATTATGAGGGTACGCGTGGAGGCATGACGTCATGGTCTGGGATAAGAAATGACATAATACGGAATAAAGAAATACATGATTACATTTCCCTTTATTTAAAGGTAAAACACCCAAGCGTAAGCAGTACGCTTTTGTTTGAACGAAGGACGAGGAAAAATTATGTCAACCAACTGTTTATTGACAAGATTACCTGAACACGAAGGGTAAACAATTTTATTCCAATTATTGTAATTGGAAAAGACGACGATGCTTCGTTATTTAGAGGGAACTTTATTTCAGGTATTTTAATATATAGATTATATATATATATATATATATATATCATATATATATATATATATATATATCTATATATATATATATATATATACATACTAATATATATGTATTTGCATAATTACATACATATACATGCATGATATTCATACATACATACATACATATATTATATATATATATATATATATATATATATATATATATATATATATATATATATATATATATATATATATATATATAATATACACGTATAAAAGCGCTTACCACTTAGAAGAAATAATATTCTTCAGGCCGCTTCTGATAACGACACAGCGCTTCGGGCACAGCGGCTGTTTCTGAAAGCATCTTCTCCCTTATGCGACAACAACACTATTCTGTAAGATGGCTGGTAATGGGCTGGGGTTCTAAAATCATTGGTCTATTTTCTCGTTTCCAGAAGAAAAGGGGAAGGACGAGAAATGGATGGAAATTAACCTGAATTTACTCTCTATCTCTCTCTCTCTCTCTCTCTCTCTCTCTTCTCTCTCAATCCAAATCTGTCTCTTTCTTTCTCTCCTTCTATCTCTATCTCTCAATCTCTCTCTCTCTCCCTTTCTGTCTCTATCTCTCAATCCCTCCCTCTCTCCTCTCTCTCTCTCTCTCTCTCTCTCTCTCTCTCTCTCTCTCTCTCTCATAAATCTTACAGTTGAAGAAGTGGAAGAGGAAGAAGAATAATAATAAGAAGAAAGTCTTTTAAGACTCTGTAAACATTTTGATCTATATCTACATCTCCGACTTTCATATAATCAATTTTCGTTACTAATATTTCATAGTCATTCATGATAAACAGATGTATGTGTGTACCCAAAATAAAACAACATATAATAGAACAGTATGGGTAAAGAAAGAGCGCTGGCGAAGGTTAACAAAAGGAAGGTATAATAACATGAGAGATAAAAACCAAGAGAAACTGAAGGAATTATCATAACAAAAAGGAAATGAGAATTCTCTCACTGCTGGCGGGTACTGAGTAAGGGCGTTTGGCATAGAAAACGATGCGAAGTCTCACCAGCCGTGCTTTCTCCAGATATTCCGAGAACTCTTGATTGCTTTCTTAATGCTGGGAAAGCGAGGAACCCCTTTCTAAAGAAAGTAGATTAGAAAATTATATTGCTTTTGTGACCTGGATTTTTGCTGCTTTATGTGACCTGGCCTGCGGTTACGTTTGTCTGTATTTTATGTTGATTTTTTTTCTTTAGTTTTCTTTCTATTGATTCCTGACAGATAAAATTCAAATGTTTATTCGTTTGATTTTTAATCCTTGTCTTTTCAGTTTCGAAGTAGATGACCGTAATCATTGCAACGCCAGATTCCAATACGTTTCAGTATGAATTTGAGTCGAGAATTAAATCGTTCTATATATTTTTTGCTAGTGTTTCTTTTCCACTTTTCGTATAAAATATTTTTTAAAGATAATTTTATAACGTTCAAACAGAAAGTATCTGTCTCTCCACAACAAATTTTGATACGTCCTTGCCATGAATAGTTCAGAAGTTCAGTAATATTGAAATCATGTGGTAGTATTATCCTGCATAAAATAAAAAAAAAACTGTCTCCTATACACGTATTCTTTGCAAAACAAACGTTTGCCCACATGACGGGAAACACAGTAAGTAAAATAATTAGCATGAATTTACTCGAAGGGAAAAAATTATGCTGGGTTTAATATAACAAAGCAGAAATCCATACTTATTCAGACAATTTTTGATGCCAACTATCAAGAAGATATAAGGCACAGCAGCATAAAAGAGTTGGAAAAACTCCATTATACCCTGGATATAAGATATAGCCACAAGAAACCTCATTAAAAGAAATGCAAAATGGGCCTCGTGCAATTGAATTCCATTTGCATTTCTTAAATCGTAAGATCCAAGCAATTACCCGAGAGAGTTAGTCGAGGATGAGATTTGAAAAATCATTTCAGAAATAGCATTCTGATATTCCATTCCATTTGTTTCCGGTTCATTTGATGTTTGCATCGTGAACGCATAACAGGTTATTAGTTTGAACCAACAGGATCTTCATTTTTATCTAATTATCTTAGCAAATAAATCTCATTTTGAAGTCACCACGTTAAGATGAGAGAAAATGCATAAATGCCATTGCAAAACGCATAACAGTTTGCCATTAAGCTCATCATGACTGAATTACTTCACTAACCTGTTTCGTTTTTTTCACTTTTTGATCATTAAAGTAAAGTGAAGAATGTAAAAGTGTCGGCTTAAATGGAAATGAAAGATATCTCCCCAAATCAGTCGTATATCACTCAGTAATTGTATTACTCTTATTAATCCTAATTATCAATTATGTGGAAATCATCGTCATCACACACACACACACACACACACACACACACACACACACACAACACACACACACACATATATATATATATATATATATATATATATATATATATATATATATATATAATTTATATAATATATGTGTATAAACGTATGTAAATGTTATTTGTAAAATAATTTATGACTCTAATTTTGTAAATAACTGTAAATCATGGGGTCCTTACTATATATGTAAAGTTTCTTCGTAAGACCTCTGGCGACATGAGTGCTTTTAGCTTTTTACATCGCAATCTTTATCTTCTCCACTGTTGAGTGTTGGTTTCATTTGGTTTACATAACTCCGTAGGTAAAGACCTCGTACAGTTAGTTTTCACTGGTCTGTGCTGACGTGGATAGTTACTTAATTCTGTTGCCTATTCTCTTATTCAAAAGGTTTGTTGTCATGCTAAGTGTGTAAAGAGTGTTATTCAAATTACAGTTATGCTAAAGGTATTATTCTCTGGTTGTGTTATTTGCAAATGGATACTCTTGTATAGTTGTTATATTCACATTTTTCATTTTGAATATATGGTGATGGATTTTCCTAGACCCTTTATGGCATATCAACTATAAATTGTTTTTGGCCAGGTACAAATGGTGAAATACAAGTGATTTAAAATTGCAGTGGTATGAAAGCACATTAAAAGGACCAGTGGCATAACTAATTCTATA
>NC_061087.1:26451606-26454106 GCF_015104395.2 Macrobrachium nipponense | reverse complement strand
GAAGCACGAGTTCCTCTTTGTAAAATCTGTTTCTCCCTTAGTTTTGGCACATAAATTTCATTGCCAACTGTGTCTAGGTCATTCCAGCTTATCTAGGTCATCCCAGGTCATCTAGGTCATCCTATGGTTCTTAGTTAGACATTGATGTTTATAAGTGGTTCATAAGTAAGGCAGGCCTAGCATTAATATGGGATATGGGTTTCACCGCACACTCTTACAGTTAGAATATCATTGTGTCTAAGTCATTTCAGGTATTTTAGGTCATCCTATGGTTCTTACTTTGACATTGTCGTTTATAAGTATGATTTATATGTATGGCAGGGCAAACCATAATTCAGGAAAGGAGTTTCATAGCACAGTCTTCGAGATGGCGCACCATATTCCTTGACACTGGTTCCAGGTCATCCCAGGTCATTCCATGTTATCTAGGTCACCCTATGATTCTTACTTAGACGTAGATGTTTATCAGTATGGTTTATAAGTATGGCAGGGCTAACCTTAATTCGGGAAATGAGATTAGCAGTTTCTTTTAGATCGATAGTAAATCACTCTTTCCAATAGACCATCTCATTGGACTTTTCTGGTAATGATTTACTTGGTAATGATTTCATGTTCTTTGCCACTATGGTCTTGTGTGTGTGTGTGTGATACTTCCCCCTTCCTATTAAACCCATGGATAATCATCTGTTAACTTCTAAATTTCTATAAGATAAAAATGTCCCTTTAAATCCAAATTCCAATAAAAATAATTTTTTCATAACAGGGCATTAAAACTGTCATTTTTTTTTTAAACTCAGCAGTAATTTAATTGGACGATGATGGCTTGTAAAGAAACATCCCTTTGCCGGTTCATTAGGGGTCTATTGTTAGCCCTTCATAAGTCAGTGTTGCATAATTTTATTTATGAAAGAAGCACATTTTTTGCAACCTTAATTACCACCCTTTACAGTCGTCTTTCTGGCAATAATGAACCTTCACTTATTGAAATAATGAAGTGTTGTATGAATGGACATGCAATTACTTCCGTTTTATACATGATTTAAACTCTTATTTCATTGTTGTTTATTACGTAATAATTTTCCAAAAATATTGACTTATATTGATCGATTCCTAATGATAAAATAAGCTATATGATAGACTTATGATTACGGCAGGCCCCACCTCCATCCAGAAATAAGATTTGGTGCACTTTGCTAAGGCAGCAATATTGCAGCACTGAATATCAATTACATGATATTTCAATCACGAGAAACGATAGTCTGAACTTCAATTCAGACTTTTGCAATAAATAAAACTCATTATTGGGTGAATACTTTCAATATATTTGTATAATATGTTTCTATCAGTACCCTCATTGAATATAGGTAGATATTACACCTAGATATCAATGCATTTGTTGCAATGTATTTACTTGAATGTAGAATTTAAAAAAAAATAGCTAGCTTGAAAAAAATACACCCGTATACATATATTTCTTTCCTTGTCACACAATATAAGTAGCTATAACACCTAAATATCAGAGTATTTATTGCAATAAATTAACTTGAATGCAGAATAAAATCGAAAAAATAAAAATGACTAGTTTAAAAAAATACCCCATAAAAATAACTTTCCTGCTCGTATAATATATTTCTTTCGTCTTATAAGTAGTTATTACACTTATATATCAATGTATTTCTTGCGATGTATTTACTTAAATGTAGAATTAAAGAAAAAACAATAGCGTCTTTGCCCGTATATCATATTTCCCCACTTATCATACAATAAAAGTGGTTACTTCACCTAAATATCAATGTATTTCTTGGGATATATTTACTTAAATGAACCAGTTTAAAACGATATACTGTAAAAATAG
Source organism: Macrobrachium nipponense (assembly GCF_015104395.2). NCBI lineage: Eukaryota > Metazoa > Arthropoda > Malacostraca > Decapoda > Palaemonidae > Macrobrachium > Macrobrachium nipponense. The sequence continues at coordinate 26,452,251 of NC_061087.1, read as the reverse complement.
CTTCCTTGCTCATATATAATTTCTTATCTTAACATACAAGTAGTTATTATACTTAAATATCAGCCTATTCGTTGTAATGCATTTACATAAATATAGAATAAAAAAAAACTGAAAATGATTAGTGTAAAGAAATACACCCTAAAAAAAAGATACTTAACCGTATAATATATTTCTTCCCTTACCATATAACATGATTAGTTGTTACGCCTTGGTATCAGTGTGTTTGTCGCAATGTACTTTAAAAAGGAATAATAATAATATCTCAACGTACAATGTACTTCTTCCCTTATAAAACATGGGTAGTTATTACACCTAGGTATCAATGTGTTTGTCGCAATGTACTGTAAAAAAATAATAACTCAAAACTACTAATTTGAAAATAAAAGGACACCCTAAAATATATATATATATATATATATATATATATAATAATATATATATATATATATATATATATATATATATATATATATATATATATATATATATAGTTCCCTCGGTCTGGCGTTCGTAACTCCCACGAATAAGTGCCCGACCTCGGCCGCCCGAAACTAAAACCATAAAATGGCAGTGACTTTTGCCGATTCTCACATAATGCATATAATTCACCGATCGGAGACGAAGTCCCTTGCATAACTCCGCTTT
>NC_061087.1:26441606-26449106 GCF_015104395.2 Macrobrachium nipponense | reverse complement strand
AATACACACAGGCACGCACACACACATGCACCACACACACACACACACACACACACACACACATATATATATATATATATATATATATATATATATATATATATATATACATACACACAATTATATAATTATATATATAATCTATGTAATATATATGACATATGAATTTCTATATATATATATATCTATATATATATATATATATATATATATATATATATATATATATATATATATATATATATATATATATATATATATATATTTATAGGTATATATATATAATTGCATATACATATATATCTTACAAGTGTGTAATGTTAAGTGAAATCACATATCGTGTCTTGCATGGAGACAAGCTGAGCTGTAAGGGCAGCTAACTTGAGCGAAGGAATTTGAGTACGCAGTTTAACCGAGAGACTGCTCGCCCTGTCGTCAAGCATGTACAGTATGCAGCAAAACTCGAGTGACCCGATTTCAGTGATTTTCGTTCAAAAAGTGACTAACTGGCAACTCTTACCTTCTTCACATTTCTAATGACACTGAATTGCAACGGCGAAACATTTTGGAACTTCGCTCATAAAAAGATACAGTTCATTTAGCATGGTTTTATAGTATAATGTTATATATTTTTTATCAAAATATAGCTAGGTCATTAGAAAAAACATTAACACCTTAGTTTTTAATCATGGTAAATATGAAAAGACGTAAATATTAAACGAATTTTACATGTTAGCCATCATAAGTAATTTTATTTAATGTAATGAACGTAACGGAGATGTAGTTGTGGGCGTGGCCTAACATTACGTCAACTGTGGTCATTTGCCAAACATGGTTGGAGCAACCCGACAGCGACCGGAAACGTCACCCCCAACAAGGAGAGCTATAGTTGAGCTGCATCTCGCCAGATTTTCAAAAAAAGACATAGCTAATCGTCTTAATATCAACAAGACAACTGTGTATAGATGGCTAAAACGATACAACGACGGAGAAGGATTGAAAAGCCACCCTAGATCTGGGAGACCCCGCTGCACAACCGCAGAAGAAGACGAAGTGTAATTAACTTTATAACCAAACACCCGTTTTCGTCATCATTTTCAGTGAAACGAGAAACAAATATACAAACATCAGTTGACACTGTAAGACGTCGGTTTCGAGAAGCTGGTCTTCTATGTAGGAAACCTGCGCTCAAGCCTCTACTTACACAGACGCATATGGACCATCGTCTCGGGTTTGCGCTCGAATATCTGTCCAAGAGCGAGCAGTTTTGGGAAACTGTTATATTTTGTGACGAGAAGACTTTTTGCAACGACCAACAGGGAAGACTGCACTGCTGGCGTCCAGGAAAAACCAGGTAATGAACATTTACTTATTTTGCCTTATATTTTTACGTGGTAGCCTAGGTGTGATATACTTTGTATTATAGGCCTAGTCTGTATATATGCTAAAGCTTTAATGAATAGTAATTCCTCTTACACTGGTTTTTAAACCTGCTGACAAATATCTTTAATGGAAGTTACGATGTAATCAGGGAGAAATAATGCAAGAGAAGATATAAATTAATCTGACCTAGGGTGGGAGTTGGGAATTGTCATTACTGAGGAAGCAGTTTAAATGTCTATAAAATCCCTGCCTCCGCTTCGACCGCCTGCGCTTCGAAGTGTTGCTTGGCGGGAAACCAGTCGCAGAGGAAGTTCGTGCTAGCTTTCCTTCGAGTCTCGTGAATGTTTGAATACACATTGCACTGACTTAAAAGTCGTTTAAGGTTACTATGCTATGACAACTTTCCTTATGCCTCTTTTCCGAATTCATAATATATACTATTAGGCCTACAACCAAAGATTTCTTTTAATTATTTCACTGTAAAACTAAGTCTGGCAGAAATACAACTGACGTAGCTGTTTCTAATATTTAAAGTAAGTTTTGGTTAAATGCATATTAAAGAACTATATATATATATATATATATATATATATATATATATATATATATATAATATATATATAATATATATATATATATAGTTTTATAGAATAACCTTATAGTGTTTTCTTAACAATGCACTTCAAGTCTTAAAAGTTAAAAGTTCGGTGTTATAGCAATATTACTGAAAGTATGGCTTAATAAAAGCGCCAGTTCTTTTTTTCTAATCCATAAGATCTATTGATGAGAGGAAGAACTGCAGTTAAAACAGTTTCTTTTATATTTAAAAGTAAGCCCACTGTCATTGTTTCTCTCCGAATATCTGTAAATTATATCTCTAAATCCTTCTCTCTATTTTTTTTCAGATTTGAGGATAAATATGTAGAACCAAATCGACGAAGTGGGAGGATAACCGCTGGCCTTTGGGGTTGGATGGCGTCTTGCGGACCAGGTGCTTTATGTGCCAATCCATGAGCGATTAAATGGCAGGCAGTATGTTGACATTCTTGACGAGGTGCTGATTCCATCTGTTAGGATGCTACTGATTCCGGAACCGTTGCCCATATTCTTGGCAATGGACACAACTCCTCTGTTCATAATAGACATGCCAGTAAAAAGAAAAGGTTACAACTAGCAGCATCCCAGAATGTTATTCGGATCGTGCGACTGGCCTGCAAAATCTCCGGATCTCCAATCCCATGAAAATTTATGGGCCATTATGACAAAGGAATGGGATGGCTCCGTCTGAACATAAACAAGCCATCTAAGCCATTGCTTGTCAGTGTGGGAGTCAATGCGTGGGGAAAATATTTGCAGTAGACTGGTTGACAGTATTCCTAGACGGCTTAATTCGGTAATAGACAACCTAGGCTCACATACTAAATATTAATTAATCCCTCTCTCTCTCTCTCTCTCTCTCTCTCTCTCTCTCTCTCTCTCTCTCTCTCTTTCTCTCTCTGTATGTATGTATGCATGTGTAGCTATATATGTATGACGTGTTTTTAAAAGACGAGTGTGTGTTTTACTCTATTTTGTTTTGCCTGAATTTTGTATATTATTTTTCACAGGGACCATGTAATTTCGAAGAATTTACGTATTTTTTTAAAATAAGTATATTGGTATACCATTTACTTAACCTATACCGTTTTTTATTATCAATCATATTCATTGTTTGCTACTTGGTTTATTAATGCCTTACTAAGTACCGTTATTATTATCAATCATATTCATTATTTGCTGCTTGGTTTATTAATGTCCTTTACTAAGTTACATTTCTTGAGATCTACCTAAGATTTCATTAGACCCAACTGGTGAAGGGTGCATAGTGGCCCCCGGCCCGCCAATGGCTTAGCTTGCCTTACCCGCGTAGGCCAAGTGCACTTCGCGCTTCTCGATTATATCATTCTCATTAAGCCTATAGGCCTATGAAGAAAATAATGACGGAAGATATACACCAAGACTGTGGAAGAATTTCACAAATCCTGCTTTATAGGTCTTATAGACACCCTTCATAAGTTACAAAGATTTTGATTGCAACTTGATGCGGTCTGGAATATAGCCCAGTATGTTATAAAGCCAATAGCATTGGCCTAGCCATTATTGTTATAATACGTTGCAGTTGTCATTCTGTAGAATCTGCACTCGACAGTTGTAGCTGATAATATCCGACCTGATTATAGTCTTCCATTCCTAAAGTAAAAGTAAAATAATATAAATTAGTTGTGTTTCTAATAGCGAAGATTACTCTTCACCTCGCTTATTTATTCAGTTATTTATTATTTACTTACTTTTCTTCAAACTGAAGAAACCCCTCGGGAGCTAGACTTATGTAGCAACTAGCTATAACCTAAGCCTAAGCCATAATTTATTGCAAGTATCGAAATCATGATCTTGACTAACATTTGCTTTATACACAAAGCCACAAAAGCTAAAAGTAATAACTTCGAATTCATATCCCAAATGCACCCATCTTTATCATTAGACTCTGCTCTGCTCAACTTTTCTCTTGCTCTCCATCGCGATGTCCTCTTTCACAGTGTCCAGACTGACGATTCCACACGACTCATGGAAGTCACGGTGATCTGAGGTTTTCATGCTACAGTAACGTATTTAGTTTTCGTTCAGAAATATTGTAGCGTGAAATATTTTTGGTTTTCAGGTTCCAATATATTTCAATTATAAGATTCTATATAACAAGTGAACCCAACTTTTCCTCATATATACACGTTTATAAAATACGAAATTTAATACTAAGTGGCAACTTGAGAACAACGCTTGTCCAGTACAAAAATAAAAAAGTCACACGAGTTTTGCTGCATACTGTACAATTCGTTTTGTACGGATGTTACAGGCCTAATAGTCCAAGACACTTGCGAAAGTCACATTCTTTTCGGTGAGCACAAAGAGGTCAGGTGGTACACGCCGAGTGTCGGGAGAGAACGCCCCATCGTAAAGGTATGATACATTTTTTAAGACTTAGAAAACCGTTACCTTAGAAAAGAGATGAGAAGTGTGAAATACTTTCTTTACTTAGATACTTTGAAAAGAGTGATGTGTGAAGTGTATCTTTTATCCATTATTATCTTTATTATAGATGGGTCCTATTCCATGGCTAATTTAGAGACGGGATTCTCTAACCTGACTAATATAATGAACTTATTGTGACATTTTGGGTCTGGGAGTGGAATCTTAGTCAGGAGGGTAGGGATAGAAGTTAAACTTACTGGTTTCATCATGGACAGATTTGGGTTTTCTGTCATTATGACTTGTTAATCAGTTTGTTTCTATTTTATATTCAACTGCTTTTGGTAATAAATAGTAATTTTTTATACTTACGAGGTCTTAACCTTAAACGCGCGGAGCGGTAAATAAAAAAATGACTCCCGTATGACGTCCGGAGGGGTTTGAGAGTGAGCGCGTAAGCGGAAAAAAATATTTTTTCAAAAAATCACAGCGCGCTTAGTTTTCAAGATTAAGAGTTCATTTTTGGCTCCTTTTTTTTGTCATTGCTTGAAGTTTAGTATGCACACCATCAGAAATGCAAAAAAAATTATCATTATCATATATAAATAATGCGATATATGATAGCGCAAAAACGAAATTTCAATATATAATTGTATTCAAATCGCGCTGTGCGCAAAACGGTTGAAGGTAACAAGTTACTTTTTTTTTCGTTGTAATGTGCACTAAATTGCGATCATTTTGATATATAACACATTGTAAAACGATAAAAAGCAACACAGAGAAAATATTATCACAAAATAATGCATGAATTCGTAACGCGCTTACGTAAACACATATTTTTTTGCAAAAATTCACCATAAATCTAAATATTGTCCTAGAGACTTCCAATATGTTTCAGAATGAAGACAAATGATTGAATATTACTATACTGTAAGAATATTAGCTTACAAATGCAGTTTCGACCATATCTGACGAGCTCAAATTTGACCGAATGTCGAATTTTTTTTTTATATATATTATTTTTTTATATGCAATTATTTCGGAAATAAGAAAAGCTACAACTTTCAAATATTTTTCGTTTTATTCTACATGAAATTGCGCACATTTTCATATATAAAACTCTATGAAATGCCTAATATGAAACGGAGCAAATATTTACCGAGAATGGGACTTACGCATTTCGGAGATTTGTGGCGGAGAATCCGCGCGCGGAGGGAAGGAAAGTTTTTTTTTTAAAAATTCACCATAAATTTAAATATTGTGCTAGAGACTTCGAATTTGTTTCACGATGAAGATAAATGACTGAATATTACTAGACTGTAAGAGTTTTATCTTACAATTGCGTTTTTTTTTCGACCATTTCGGTAGAGTCAAATTTGACCGAACGTGGTTTTTTTTCTATTTATCGTGATTTATATGCAAATATTTCGAAAATGAGAATAGCTACAACCTTCAACTATTTATTGTTGTATTATACATGAAATTGCGCACATTTTCATATATAAACGTTATGTAACGGCTAATTTAAAATGGTGCAAACATTTACCACAATCGCACGTATGATTTTTTCGGAAGAGTTACCGCGCGGACGTAAAGAAAATGTTATTTTATTTTTTCATAAATTCACCATAAATCGAAATATTGTGCTAGAGACTTCCAATTTGTTGCAAAATGAAGGTAAATGCTTGAATATTACTAGAATATAGGCGTTTTTAGCTTTACAATTGCGTTTTTTTGACCATTTCGGTAGAGTCAAAATTGACCGAAGGTTTGAAAATTTTGTCACTTATCATTTTTTATATGAAAATATTTCAAAATTGATAAAAGCTACAACCATGGGTGTTTTTTAGTTGTATTGTGCATGAAATTGCGCACATTTTCATATATAAAACTTTATGTAACGGCTAATTTAAAATGGTGCAAACATTACCACAAATCGCATGTATGATTATTTTCGGAAGAGTTACCGCGCGGACGTAAGGAAAAAGTTTTTTCATAAATTCACCATAAATCGAAATATTGTGCTAGAGACTTCCAATTAGTTGCAAAATTAAGGTAAATGATTGAATATTACTAAAATATAAGAGTTTTAGCTTACATTGCGTTTTTCGACCATTTCGATAGAGTCAAAGTTGACCTAAGGTTGAAATTTTGGCACTTATCGTTGATTTATATGAAAATAAAAAATCTTTAAAACTGATAAAAGCTACAATCATGAGTATTTTTTTGTTGTATTCTACATAAAAATGCGCACATTTTCATATATAATACTCTATGTAACGGCTAATTTGAAATGGTACAAAAATTATGTCAAAGTGACGAAATAATTTCAGAGATGTGTCACAGATATTTTTAGTGCGGCAAGAAAGAAATTCGCGCTTGCGCGCCTGCGTAACGATTGTAAACAAAACAACACCTTGATCCGTGAACTCCCAGCATCCCCAAGGCGCGTGATTCAAGAGTTTTCGGCTGGTAGGCCTAAAAGTATTTTTCCGCGAATTTTTAAAAAAACTTTTGTATGTCGACGTAAAATACGTCCAGTCGGCACCCGAGAGACAAAAAATGTCGACGTAAAATACGTCCAGTCGGCGTTTAAGGGTTAATAGCCTAAGGACATGGTTGCAGACAGAGGGCACCATTGACGACAGGTAAGGGTTTTCTAATTTGTGTAGTTTAATGAAAAGGCGCGGGCTGGTAAGATATATATATATATATATATATATATATATATATATATATATATATATATATAATATATATATATATATATATATATATATATATGTAATTATACAATTATATATAATATATGCAATATATAAATTCATATATATATATATATATATATAGATATATATATATATATATATATATATATATATATATATATATATATATATATATATTATATATATATATATATATATATATATATATATATATATATATATATATATAAACAAACACACACACCCATATGTTTTTGATACCAAGTTCTCACGCAGACTCACGCAAATCATAGAACAGGAAATTCCATGCTTTCAACTCAAACTTATTTCTAACTTTAAAGATCGGCTGCAGGCCTTCCTGAGATCGAACGTTGTTTACAAATTC
>NC_061087.1:26429106-26439106 GCF_015104395.2 Macrobrachium nipponense | reverse complement strand
CATGTAATACATAAGATTTGTATGTATGTATGTATGTATGTATGTATTGTAGATTGTATTTGTATGTATGTATGCAATGGGTACATAGTTTTTGATTAGATGGTTACTCTACATAAGATAAGTATGTATGTATGTATGTAACGAGTACGTAGTCTTTGATTAGATGGTTGCTCTACATAAGATATTTATGTATGTATGTATGTATGTATGTATGTATGTATGTATGTATGTATGTATGTATGTATGCATGCATGTATGCAATAGATACGTAGTCTTTGATTAGATGGTTACTCCACATAAGATATTTTTATATGTATGTATGTATGTACGTATGTATGTAATAGATACATGGTCTTTGATTAGATGGTTACTCTGCATAAGATATTTATGTATGTATGTGTGTATGCATGTATGCATGCAAATCGGTGTGTAGTCCATGATGTGATGTTTACTCTAACCTCTTCTTTTTATGAATTTGATTAATTACTGCTTGAAAATGATTGGGCTAAAATGCTAGTAAACGTTTTATGTATAAATATCACTGACCGATGTTATATATTTTATACAGAGGAAAAAAATAACAATTTAAAAAATCATGAAAAAGGAAAAAATCACAATTTAAAAAATCATGAAAAATATTTTTTTTTTTTTGAAGTTTTACGATTAACATAAATACTCTTGTGTATTCTCAACAGGATGAATGGAAACCTCTTTTCAATCATAAGTTGCCAATATCCGTCATCGCGTCGTTTGGATGAATAACAGGCCTGGCTTTCCAGACGGGAGATGACTGACAGCTGTCTCGCGGTCAACATTGTCATCAGAACTTTAAGTGTTCCATGTAGACAGAATTGTTTTTATTTGTTTATTTTTTTGTTTTTGTTTGGGACTTTTTGTAATCATGGACTTGTAAAATGTTCTGTATCTCGCTCGCATTTGATATGGTGTTTGCTTTGTATGGTTATCTATAAGTCTTTTTTTTTTTTAGTTACTTGGTATGGTTATCTGTTTGTGTTTTTGTTACTTTGTATGTTTATTTATTTTGAGTTTTTGTTACTTTGTATGGTTATCTATTTGTGTTTTTGTTACTTTGTATGGTTATCTATTTGTGTTTGTGTTACATTGTATGGTTATCTATCTTGTATTTTTGTTACATGGTTTGGTTACCTGTTTGTATTTTTGTTACTTGGTATGGTAATCTATTTGTGTTTTTGTTACTTTGTACGGTTATCTATTAGTGTTTGTGTTACTTTGTATGGTTATCTATTTGTGTTTTTGTATTTCAATCAGTTTTTCTATAATATTCAGTTTTGTTTATGCCTCCGAAAGGTATCGTTGCAAAAGTTCGCAAACGCTAATAAGGAATGCAACGTTGCATTTGGAATACGTGAATTTGGCGAGAAACCCAACAGCACTTTATGCAATGCTGCACGCGGGGAGTACTTAGCACGCGCGTAAAATTGAAAGAACTGCCCAATAAAAGTTGAAAAGTTTGCTATTAGAGCCTCCCCTTCTACCCCTCCCTCCATCCCTCTCATCCCCAGCCAGGATAAAAAAGGACGTAAACACAGACACCAACATCCAATAGATGGCGCCAGTAACTTACGGGCCATTCGGCCTCGATATTTATTTCCATTCCCCGTCGCTCTCGTGCCATTTTTCTTGTCGCACTTTTAGCCCGGTCTCGCGTGCCCGTAAATTGAGCGATGTAATGCGACAATTGCAGGAGTTAGTGCCTCGCTGCAATGACATTATACTGCCGCGTATATATATTCACCGCGGCTGAAGACGAACTCTTTTGTGGGTGGGAATCTCTTCCTAGAAAAAAAAAAAAAAAAAAAAAAAAATATGCGATTGATACCGAAACTAGACGGGAGGAGACGATGTTCCCAAATAGGAAGAATACATGAGAATACAGGAGAATACAGTAGTAGGGTAGGGGGGAACTCTGAAAGAAAATAAACGCGACTGATACAGAAACGCTATTAGACGTTTTCAATAGAACGGACACACGAGAATGCAGGATAATTCAAGAGATTATGAGAGAGAGAATATGGGAGAAAGAGGAAACAGTACAATAATGCAAGAAGGGTAATATAAAATCAATAAATAAATAAATGCTATTGATACAGAGACGAGACGAGACAAGACCAGATGTTTTCAATAGGACAAATACAGGAGAATATACAGGGGAAAGAGGAAACACTATAGCAATGATACAAGGCAAAGGAGTCATCTAAATTAGTTGAAATAAAATACACGCGACCGATAGAGACGAGACGATACGTTTTCAATAGAAAAAATACAGCAGAATACAGCATAATGCAGGAAAATACAAGGGGGTAGAGTAACACAGCAACAATAATGGAAGGAGGAGGGGGAGACCGCAACAATAATGCAAGGAGGAGGAGGAGACTGCAACAATTATGCAAGGAGGAGGGGAGACTGCAACAATAATGCAAGGAGGAGGAGGAGACTGCAACAATCGTGCAAGGTGGAGGGGGAGACTGCAACAATAATGCAAGGAGGAGGAGGAGACTGCAACAATAATGCAAGGAGAAGGGGGTGACTGCAACAATAATGCAAAGAGGAGGAGGAGACTGCAACAATAATGCAAGGAGAAGGGGGTGACTGCAACAATAATGCAAGGAGGAGGGGGAGACTGCAACGATAATGAAAGGAGGAGGGGGGGACTCAAGACAGCAACAATAATGCAAGGAGGAGGAGGAGACTGCAACAATAATGTAAGGAGGTGGAGGAGACTGCAACAATAATGTAAGGAGGAGGATGAGACTGCAACAATAATGTAAGGAGGAGGAGGAGACTGCAACAATAATGCAAGGAGAAGGGGGTGACTGCAACAATGCAAGGAAGGAGGGGAGGCGCAACGATATGAAAGAGGAGGGGAGACTCCAGAACAGCAACAATAATGTAAGGAGGAGTAGGAGACTGCAACAATAATGTAAGGAGGAGGAGGAGACTGCAACAATAATGTAAGGAGGAGGAGGAGACTGCAACAATAATGTAAGGAGGAGGAGGGAGACTGCAACAATAAAAATGTAAGGAGGAGGAGGAGACTGCAAACAATAATGTAAGGAGGAGGGGGAGACTGCACAATAAAATGTAAGGGAAGAGTAGGAGACTGCACAATAATGTAGGAGGAGGGGGAGACTGCAAACAATAATGCAAGGAGGAGGGGGAGACTGCAACAATAATTGCAAGGAGGAGGGGGTAGACTGCAACAATAATGCAAGGAGGAGGAGAGACTGCACAATAATGCAAGGAGGAGGGAAGAATGTAACAATAAAAATGCAAGGAGGAGGGGGGGAGAATGTAACATAATGCAAGGAGGAGGAGGAGACTGCAACAATAATGCAAGGAGGAGGTGGAGACTGCAACAATAAAATGCAAGGAGGAGGGTAAGACTGCAACAATAATGCAAGGAGGAGGGGAGACTGCAACAATAATGCAAGGAGGAGGGAAGAATGCAACAATAATGCAAGAGGAGGGGGGAGACTGCAACAATAAATGCAGGAGGAGGGAAGACTGCAACAATAATGCAAGGAGGAGGGGGAGGGGGACTGCACGAATAATGCAAGGAGGAGGGGAGACTGCAACAATAATGCAAGGAGGAGGGGAAGAATGTAACAATAATGCAAGGAGGGGAGGGTAATGTAACAATAATGCAAGGAAGGATGGGAAGAAGTAACAATAATGCATGGAGGAGGGGTAAGACTGCAACAATAATGCAAGGAGGAGGGGGAGACTGCAACAATATGACAAGGAGGAGGGGAAGAACTGCAACAATAATGCGAGGGAGTAGGAGGGGGAGACTGCAACAATAATGCAAGGAGGAGGGAAGACTGCAACAATAATGCAAGAGAGGGGGAGGGGGAGACGTGCAACAATAATGCAAGGAGGAGGGGAACACTGCAAAATAATGCAAGGAGGAGGGGGAGACCTGCAACAATAATGCAAGGCGGAGGGAAGACGCAACAATATGCAAGGAGGAGGGGAAGGAACGCAACAATAATGCAAGGAGGAGGGGAAGACTGCAAACAATAATGCAAGGAGGAGGGGGAGGAATGCAACAATAATGCAAGGAGGAGGGGAAGGACTGCAAACCAATAATGCACGGAGGAGGAGGAGGAGACTGCACAATAATGCAAGGAGGAGGGAAGAATTAACCAATAATGCAAGGAAGGAGGGGGAAGAATGTAACAATAAAGAGCAAGGAGGAGGAGGAGACGAAACAATAATTCAAGGAGGAGGAAGAGACTGCAACAATAATTCAAGGAGGAGGAGGAGCAACAATTAGAGACTGCAACAATAATCAGGGGAGGAGGAAGCTGCAACAATAATGGCAGGAGGAGGAGGAGACTGCAACAATAATGCAAGGAGGAGGGGAAGAATGTAACAATAATGCAAGGAGGAGGGGAAGAATGTAACAATAATGCAAGGAGGAAGGGAAGACTGCAACAATAATGAGGAGGGGAGGGGGGGGAAGAATGTAACAATAATGCAAGGAGGAGGGGAAGAATGTAACAATAATGCAAGGAGGAAGGGGAGAATGCAACAATAATGCAAGGAGGAGGGGAAGACTGCAACAATAATGCAAGGAGGAAGGGGAGACTGCAACAATAATGCAAGGAGGAGGGGAAGACTGCAACAATAATGCAAGGAGGAGGAGGAGACTGCAACAATAATGCAAGGAGGAGGAGGAGACTGAAACAATAATGCAAGGAGGAGGAGGAGACTGTAACAATAATGCAAGGAGGAGGGGGAGACTGCAACAATAATGCAAGGAGGAGGGGAAGACTGCAACAATAATGCAAGGAGGAGGGGAGACTGCAACAATAATGCAAGGAGGAGGAGGAGACTGCAACAATAATGCAAGGAGGAGGAGGAGACTGCAACAATAATGCAAGGAGGAGGGGAAGACTGCAACAATAATGCAAGGAGGAGGGGAAGAATGTAACAATAATGCAAGGAGGAGGGGAAGAATGTAACAATAATGCAAGGAGGAGGGGGAGAATGCAACAATAATGCAAGGAGGAGGGGAAGAATGTAACAATAATGCAAGGAGGAGGGGGAGACTGCAACAATAACGCAAGGAGGAGGGGAAGAATGTAACAATAATGCAAGGAGGAGGGGGAGACTGCAACAATAATGCACGGAGGAGGAGGGGGAGACTGCAACAATAATGCAAGGAGGAGGGGAAGAATGTAACAATAATGCAAGGAGGAGGGGAAGAATGTAACAATAATGCAAGGAGGAGGGGGAGACTGCAACAATAATGCAAGGAGGAGGAGGAGACTGCAACAATAATGCAAGGAGGAGGGGAAGACTGCAACAATAATGCAAGGAGGAGGGGAAGAATGTAACAATAATGCAAGGAGGAGGGGAAGAATGTAACAATAATGCAAGGAGGAGGGGAAGACTGCAACAATAATGCAAGGAGGAGGGGGAGACTGCAACAATAATGCAAGGAGGAAGGGGAGACTGCAACAATTAATGCAAGGACCTTACCTTACAGACCTTACATCTTGTTCGGGTTGCCCCAGGTCCTCAGTGTGAGGCACCTCTAATGTCTACCAGAGAGTTGCTAGTACATCTTCCGGTATATTTTGCATCTTCCAATCTTGGATGGTCTGGGATGCAGTTTAGATATTTGTCGAGCTTATTCTTAAACACATCTACGCTCACTCCTGATATATTCCTCAGATGAGCTGGCAACGCATTGAATAGACGCTTCATTATCGATGCTGTGCGTAGTGGATTAATGTCCTGTGTGCTTTCCTTATTTTTCCTGGTATAGTTTTGGGCACTATTAATCTACCTCTGCTTGCTCTTTCTGATATTTTTAGTTCCATGATATTTTCTGCTATTCCTTCTATCTGTTTCCATGCCTGAATTATCATGTAGCGTTCTCTTCTTCCTTTCTAGACTATATAATTTTAAGAATTGTAGTTCTTTCCCAGTAGTCTAGGTCCTTAACTTCTTCTATTCTAGCTGTAAAGGACCTTTGTACACTCTCTATTTGTGCAATATCCTTTTGATAGTGTGGGTACCATATCATATTGCAATATTCAAGTGACTACGAACATATGTTTTTATAAAGCATAATCATGGTGTTCAGCTTTTCTTGTTTTTGAAGTGCCGTAACAACATTCCCATTTTTGCTTTACATTTTGCCAACAGAGTTGCTATTTGATCATTGCATACATGTTCCTATTCATCATCACACCAAGGTCTTTAACTGCTTCCTTATTTGTGATGGTCTTCCATTATTAGGTCCCTTATATGCATATAGCTTTTCTGTTTGCTCTGTCTCCATAATTTATTGATTCAAATTTATCAGAGTTAAATACCATCCTATTTACCTCTGCCCAATCATATACTTTGTTAAGGTCTCTTTGTAGAGCGTTTCCTATCTTCATCACAAGTAATTTCTCTACTTATTCTTGTGTCATCTGCAAACTACTCACTACCGAATCCTTCACATTATTGTCTATGTCTTCAATCATAATAACAAACAGTATTGCAGCTAACACCGTACCTTGCGGCACACCGGATATTACCTTGACTTCATCCGATTTCTCGTCGTTTGCAATAACTATCTGTTTTCTGTTGTGTAAAAATTCTTTTAACCATCTTCCTACTTTATCCACGATATTGTGTTTTCTAATTTTCTTCGCTAATATATTATGGTCTACTTTATCAAAAGCTTTTGCAAAGTCTAAATAAACCACATCTGTTTTCATTTCCGCTTTTCATATTATTGAATATGTCTCACGGTGGACTAACAGTTGGTTTTGTGTACTTTTTACGGGTACGAAAACCATGTGTCCTTTATTAAACAAATTATTTTTTATTAAATGTTTCATAATATTTTTCTTCATTACCCTTTCATACACTTTCATAATATGTGATGTTAGACTCACAGGCCTATAATTACTTGCCTCTAGTCTTGATCCACTTTTGAAAGTAGGGGTAATATATGCTAATTGTGTCATCATAAAATCTTGCCTGTATCTACACTTTGTCTTAATAATATTGCAAGTGGCTTTGCGATAGAATGAACTACTTTCTTTAACAACATAGCCGGATTCCATCATGCCTGCAGCAGCTCCATTTTTAATTTCATTAATAGCCTGCACAATATCAGCTTCATTAATATCTATGTCAGCTAAATATTCACTATTTTCATCCCTTACTTCTATATCATTATCTTCATTATCTATTCTAGGGGTGAATTCTCTCTTATATCGTTCTGCCAGTATGTTGCAAAATTTCCTTTTTTTTTCATTCGTTAATCTCCCTTCAATTCTCAGAGGGCCTATTTCGATTCTTCTTTTATTCATCTTCTTCGCATATGAGTATAATAGCTTGGGGTTTTGCTTGATATTTAACAGGGTTTTTTCTTCCAAGTCCCGTTTTTTTCACATTTTCTTTTGATTGTATAATCTTTTGTTCTGCATTTTCTATCTTACTTTTTAGATTTTTATAACGTTTCCATGCATTTTTTTCTTTTGCAAGACCTTTTTTACACTTTCTGATTTTCTGAACAAGATCCTTCTGTCTTTGGTATGCATGAATGATGTACTTTTCTTCTTCGGTATATATTTTTCCACTATTTTCTCCAATATTTTATATAATATCTCCGTATTTACCCTTATGTCATCACTTACGAAAATGTTATCCCAATCTTTGTTTTAATTCTTCATTAATTTCTGACCATATTTTTTACTGTAGAAGTTGTATTTTCCATATCCTTCCCACTTTTTCATTTCTTGCTTATCTCTATTTTCACTGCTTTGTGGAATGAACTGTTTAATTCTATGACATTATGGTCTGAAAGAAATATTCGCATTATAAACTATTATTTCTTTAACATAATTCATCTCGTTCACAAATACTAGGTCTAAAGTATTTTCCTTTCTTGTTGGCAGGTGATTTATTTGTTGAATGTTGTATTCTAGTAGCATATCTAATAGCTTTTCAAATTGCTCTATCTTCTGCACTACTATTACTCTCTTTTTTATATGTATAAGTACAACCACAATCTCCTATTCGTTCTTTCCATTCTACGAAAGGAAAGTTGAAGCACCAGATAGGAGAATAGTCCAGTCCTTGTGATTTCTACATATATCATCCAATTTTTCAATTATTAAGTCAAACTCTTTAGTATTAGGAGGTCTATATATTACTATGTTCATCAATTTTTCAGATTCAAATTCTCTACCGCATATTAGTTCACATTCTGAGTTACTATATTTCTCATAATATTTTTCCTCGTTTTTTGTCTTTCCCATATATTGCGGTTCCCCCTTGATTCCTATTTTTTCTATCTGATCTATAAGTTTGGAACCCTTTTATTTGATCATCATTCCAAGTCTCTTGGAATACCAGGTTTTCACTTTTATTCATTATATCTATTTTCTTTTCATTTGGGGTTAGTTCTTCTAAGTACTCTATTTTTCTTTTGAGTTACTCGTAACTAAACCCTGCGCATCATCACTATGATGGTTTGCGTGTTTTCTCCTTCATTTAATACTGGTAGTATAAGGATTTTCCCATGTCTCTTTCCTGTTCTGGTATGTTGTTCTTTTTTTCATTTCCAGAAATTCTGACATTAAAAAATCCAACTTTTCCATATATTTGATCTTCCTTCATCATAATTATTCATTTTGTGTCTGAATCTGCAATTTTCTCCGTTTCTGCAATATCCTCTGCATAATAAATACAGTTATTATCTCTTGAGTAGAATTTCGGAGCTGATGCTTTGAAATTTTTTGCTGACACCTCTGCATATCTCATTGGTGGTTTGCTTTTCTCTTTTACCTGATATTCTTGATTTCTCTCTTTATTTGTTTCTTTCTTATTTTGGATTTTATTCTAATCTTTTGGTTGGTTATTTTATTTGATTATGATTCATCGGCTACACAAAGTGGTTGGCTATATTTCATTTTTTCTTTTTTGTCGAAACTTACATCCTTTTCTTGTTTCTTTTAGGTTTTTTTACATATTTTTGGATGCAGAATTCTCTGCAATCATTCCCCATATCCATCTAAGTATGGCACATTTACCATATATTTCATAGTTTTTGACATATCTTAGATGTTTGGTAGTAACATTCTTTCCTCCAAATCTGCAATTCCCTCTTTTCAAAAGGTTGCAGATTTTGTCTTTCTTGTCTATTTTTTCCTCTTTCCCGTCATTGTATGATCTGGGTAGAGCCTCTTCGGGATTTGCTTTTCTGTTGTCATATCGTATTTATTTCTTCGTAGGTATGTGCTGCCTTTTATTATGCCTCATATGTAGTAAAATCAATGAGTATCTCTGCATCCATACTTTTATCTTGTTCTTTGTTTTCCGTTATTTTTTTCTGTCATTTCATTTTGTTTACTTCTCTTCCGTTTTCCTCTTCTTCTTTTTCTTCTTCTTCTTCTTTCTCTTCCTCTTCTTCTTCATCCTCAACTATTTGTACATTCAATCTTGATTTAATAACATTGTCTATCCATGATAGACATGTTGAAAAAAAATTCTTGTATCTTTTCTCAAATCTTGTATTACCTCAGCACACTGTGGATGGGTCGGAATGTTGCATGCAGCACATTTTCTGATTAGGTTTTGTGGATTGACTATGCTATACCAAACCTTACACAGTTTTGCATGCTTTTGGCATTCTTATTCCTAATGCATCAATTAGGATATTGCACAAGATTCACCTTATTCATTTTCTTTGTCGGAATATGTTGGTTTATGTATATTTTCTTTATGAGTCTCTTGACCACTTGGATTTTATTTGGAACTTCTTCAATTATTGTTTTTCAAAGATGTTTTTCATTAGATTTGTTCCCATTTTGAAGGTATTTATATCCTTCTAATATATCTATGAATGCTTTTTTTAGTATCTTTTTGGTTATGACTGTTGCTGATTTCATAGATGAGAGAATGCCAGTTCCCTTCCTGCTACCTCATCGTATTGCGAATCTGC
>NC_061087.1:26420521-26428606 GCF_015104395.2 Macrobrachium nipponense | reverse complement strand
AAACTGGAACAAATCTAATGAAAAACATCTTGAAAATAATTGAAGAAGTTCCAAATAAAATCCAAGTGGTCAAGAGACTCATAAAGAAAATATACATAAACCAACATATTCCGACAAAGAAAATGAATAAGGTGAATCTTGTGAATATCCTAATTGACGCATTAGGAAAAAGAATGCCAAAAGCATGCAAAACTGTGTAAGGTTTGGTATAGCATAGTCAATCCACAAAACCTAATCAGAAAATGTGCTGCATGCAACATTCCGACCCATCCACAGTGTGCTGAGGTAATACAAGATATGAGAAAAGATACAGAATTTTTTGTTCAAACATGTCTATCATGGATAGACAATGTTATTAAATCAAGATTGAATGTACAAATAGTTGAGGATGAAGAAGAAGGAGGAAGAGAAGAAAGAAGAAGAAGAAGAAGAGAAAACGGAAGAGAAGTAAACAAAAATGAAATGACAGAAAAAAATAAGGAAATCAAAGAACAAGATAAAAAGTATGGATGCAGAGATACTCATTGATACTACATATGAGGCAATAAAGCAGCATACCTACGAAGAAATAAATTACGATATGGCAACAGAAAAGCAAAAATCCGAAGAGGCTCTACCCAGATCTACACAATGACGGGAAAGAGGAAAAAATAGACAAGAAAGACAAAATCTGCAACCTTTTGAAAAGAGGGAATTGCAGATTTTGGGAGAAAGAATGTTACTACAAACATCCTAAGGTATGTCACAACTATGAAATATATGGTAAATGTGCATAACCTAGATGGATATGGGATGATTGCAGCGATCTGCACCACCCAAAAATATGCAAAAACCTAAAAGAAGGAAAAGGATGTAAGTTCGACAAAAAATGCAAATATATGCACCCTGTAGCCATGAATCATAATCAAATAAATAACCAAACCAACCAAGTAATAAATCCAAATAAGAAAGAAACAAATAAAGAGAGAAATCAAGAATATCAGGTAAAAGAGAAAAGCAAACCACCAATGAGATATGCAGAGATGTCAGCAAAAAATTTCAATGCATCAGCTCCAAAATTCTACTCAAGGGATAATAACTGTATTTATTATGCAAGAGGATATTGCAGAAACGGAGAAAATTGCAAGATTCAGACACAAAAGAAAATGAACTAATTATGATGAAGGAAGATCAAAATATTATGGAAAAAGTTGGATTTTTAATGTCAGAATTTCTGGAAATGAAAAAAAGAACAACATACCAGAACAGGAAAGAGACATGGGAAAATCCTTATTACTACCAATATTAAATGAAGGAGAAACACGCAAACCATCATAGTGATGAATGCGCAGGGTTTAGTTACGAGTAACTCAAAAGAAAAAATAGAGTACTTAGAAGAAACTAACCAAATTGAAAAGAAAATAGATATAATGAATATAAGTGAAACCTGGTATTCCCAAGAGACTGGGAATGATGATCAAATAAAAGGGTTCCAAACTTATAGATCAGATAGAAAAAATAGGAAGGAATCAAGGGGGGGGAACCGCAATATATGGGAAAGACAAAAAAACAAGGAAAAATATATGAGAAATATAGTAACTCAGAATGTGAACTATAGCGGTAGAATTTGAATCTGAAAAATTAATGAACATAGTAATATAGACCTCCTAATACTAAAGAGTTTGACTTAAAATAATTGAAAAAATTGGATGATATATGTAGAAATCACAAGGACTGGACTATTCTCCTATCTGGTGACTTCAACTTTCCTTTCGTAGTATATGGAAAGAACGAATAGGAGATTGTGGATTGTACTTATACATATAAAAAAGAGAGTAATAGTAGTGCAGAAGATAAGAGGCAATTCGAAAAAGCTATTAGATATGCTACTAGAATACAACATTCAACAAATAAATCACCTGCCAACAAGAAAGGAAAATACTTTAGACCTAGTATTTGTGAACGAGGTGAATTATGTTAAAGAAATAATAGTTTATAATGCGAGTATTTCAGACCATAATGTCATAGAATTAACAGTTCATTCCAAAGCAAGTGAAAACAGAGATAAGAAAGAAATGAAAAAGGGGTGGGAAGGATATGGAAAATACAACTTCTACAGTAAAATATAAAAATGGTCAGAAATAAATGAAGAATTAAACAAAGATTGGGATAACATTTTCGTAAGCGATGACATAAGGGTAAATACGGAGATATTATATAAAATATTAGAGAAAATAGTGGATAAATATATACCGAAGAAGAAAAGTAAACATCATTCATGCATACCAAGAGACAGAAGGATCTTGTTCCAGAAAATCAGAAAGTGGAAAAAAGGTCTTGCAAAAGAAAAAAAAAATGCATGGAAAGTTATAGAACTAAAAAGTAAGATAGAAAATGCAGAACAAAAGATTATACAATCAAAAGAAAATAAAAAACGGGAATTGGAAGAAAAAACCCTATTAAAATATCAAGCAAAACCCCAAACTATTATACTCATATTGCGAAGAAGATGAATAAAGAAGAATAGAAATAGGCCCTCTGAGAATTGAAGGGAGATAACGAATGAAAAAAAGGAAATTTGCAACATACTGGCAGAACGTATAAGAGAGAATTCACCCCTAGAATAGATAATGAAGATAATGATATAGAAGTAAGGGACGAAAATAGTGAATATCTAGCTGACATAGAAATTAATGAAGCTGATATTGTGCTAGGCTATTAATGAAATTAAAAATGGAGCTGCTGCAGGGCTGATTGGAATCCCTGCTATTTTGTTAAAGAAAGTAGTTCATTCTATCGCAAAGCCACTTGCAATATTATTAAGACAAAGTGTAGATACAGGCAAGATTTATGATGAGCCACAATTAGCATATATCACCCCTACTTTCAAAAGTGGATCAAGACTTGAGGCAAAGTAATTATAGGCCTGTGAGTCTAACATCACATATTATGAAAGTGTATGAAAGGGTAATGAAGAAAAATATTATGAAACATTTAATAAAAAATAATTTGTTTAATATAGGACACACGTTTCGTACCCGGAAAAAGTACACAAACCCAACTGTTAGTCCACCGTGAGAACATATTCAAAAATATGAAAAGCGGAAATGAAACAGATGTGGTTTATCTAGACTTTGCAAAAGCTTTTGACAAAGTAGACCATAATATTTAGCAAAGAAAATTAGAAAACACAAATATCGTAGATAAAATAGGAAGATGGTTAAAAGAATTTTTACACAACAGAAAAACAGATAGTTATTGCAAACGATGAGGAAATCGGATGAAACCAAGGTAATATCCGGTGTGCCACAAGGTACGGTGTTAGCTGCAATACTGTTTGTTATTATGATTGAAGACATAGACAGTAATGCTAAGGATTCGGTAGTGAGTAGTTTCGCTGATGACACAAGAATAAGTAGAGAAATTACTTGTGATGAAGATAGGAACGCTCTACAAAGAGACCTTAACAAAGTATATGATTGGGCAGAGGAAAATAGGATGGTATTTAACTCTGATAAATTTGGAATCAATAAATTATGGAGACAGAGAAGGAAAGCTATATGCATATTAGGGGACCTAAATAATGAGACAATCACAAATAAGGAAGCAGTTAAAGACCTTGGTGTGATGATGAATAGGAACATGTTATGCAAATGATCAAATAGCAATTCTTTTGGCAAAATGTAAAGCAAAAATGGAATGTTGTTACGGCACTTCCAAACAAGAAAACAAGCTGAACCACATGATTATGCTTTATAAAACATATGTTCGTCGTCCACTTGAATATTGCAATATGATATGGTACCCACACTATCAAAAGGATATTGCACAAATAGAGAGTGTACAAAGGTCCTTTACAGCTAGAATAGAAGAAGTTAAGGACCTTGACTACGGGAAAGACTACAATCATTAAAATTATATAGTCTAGAAAGGAGAAGAGAACTACATGATAATTCAGGCATGGAAACAGATAGAAGGAATAACAGAAAATATCATGGAACTAAAAATATCAGAAAGAGCAAGCAGAGGTAGATTAATAGTGCCCAAAACAATACCAGGAAAAATAAGGAAAGCACACAGGACATTAATCCACTACGCACCAGCATCGATAATGCAGCGTCTATTCAATGCGTTGCCAGCTCATCTGAGGAATATATCAGGAGTGAGCGTAGATGTGTTTAAGAATAAGCTCGACAAATATCTAAACTGCATCCCAGACCATCCAAGATTGGAAGATGCAAAATATACCGGAAGATGTACTAGCAACTCTCTGGTAGACATTAGAGGTGCCTCACACTGAGGGACCTGGGGCAACCCGAACGAACTGTAAGGTCTGTAAGGTAAGGTAAGGTCTCTCTCTCTCTCATCTTATTCATGCTAATTGATCAGTATGAGTTTTCAAATATGTCATCTTCACTCTTAATAAAGTAGCTGCATTATTCGTCATATTAGTAAGAGAGAGAGAGAGAGAGAGAGAGAGAGAGAGAGAGAGAGAGAGAGAGATTCAACTATTGACCCAATCAGAGGTACCTTCAAACATACATTGAACTCTCTAATTCGTCCCTCACAGTCGTCTGACGTAAAAAAAAATATTTTTCCATTGAAAGAGAGAGAGAGAGAGAGAGAGAGAGAGAGAGAGAGAGAGAGAGAGAGAGAGAGAGAGAGAGAGAGGCTTCCAATAGCATCTCTAGGCTCTCGAAAATAGTGACCATTATCTGAACAATAAATACTTCATTAGTAAATAAAGGGGATCTCTTGTTTTGTCTTGATTATAAACATGGATAATGTTTATACTGATAATATTAACATTTGTGGGAAAAAATATATTAGTCTTCTCAGGAAAATTACTTTGTTGATGTTGTTGTTGTGGTTCTTGTTGGAGGTAGGAAAGGTCTATGGAAAAGCCTGAAAAGGTCTGAAAAGGTGTTTCGTGTTGAGGTAAAGATAAAGGAATTTTAGGATAGGATATTTATGATTTATTTATTAGAACGAAAATGTAGAAAATAAATAATGTGCGTGTTAAACAGTGCAGAACAATCATTTCTCATAAAATATAGCGTATTTATTTAGATTTTCGTTGGTGAAACAACGCTCTATTTTACTGTAGATTTTAGCACTCGGCCCGAGTAAGCTGGCGGTTGGATCATATCTTGTTCATCTGCTAAACAGATAACCAAGTATCTCAAAAATTATTCAAATGATGATGCAACAGAGAGAGAGAACCCGCAACTTGAATATCGTAATGAATACTCTGTTAGGAATCGGAATTCAAATATACTGAATAAATTTGGCCCTCGAGACAGAACATAATTGATGAATATACAATTCATCCGAATCTTGTGATGCCGTTTCCACCCGCTAAGAAAATTGCTCATTGGTGCATAAACAATGAGAGTTGGAATCAGTGGGATGTCAAAGGAATGCAAAGTACTTGTACTGTTCTGACTGCTAATAATAATAATAATAATAATAATAATAATAATAATAATATAATATAATCAGAATAAAAGTAGTCTACTACTGCGGGAATCTAGCACTAAAATTCGTCATAATCTACTACTACTACTACTATACTAATGAATAATAATAATAATAATAATAATAATAACGGGTAGGTTTGGGAATCGCAGTCCTAAAATTGATCAGTCTGCTAATAATAATAATAATAATAATAGTATATTATTATTATTATTTATTTTATTATATTTTTTTTTTTGCTCTATCACAGTCCTCCAATTCGACTGGGTGTTATTATAGTGTGGGGTTCCGGGTTGCATCCGCTCCTTAGGAGCATCCCCACTTTTCTACTTTGTGCGCCGTTTCTAGGATCACACTCTTCTGCATGAGTCCTGGAGCTACTTCAGCCTCAAGTATTTCTAGATTCCTTTTCAGGGATCTTGGGATCGTGCTTAGTGTTCCTATGATTATGGGAACAATTTCCATTGGCATATCCCATATCCTTTTTCTTTTATATTTCAGATCTTGATACTTATCCATTTTTTCCCTCTCTTTCTCTTCAACTCTGGTGTCCCATGGTATTGCGACATTCAATGAGTGATACTTACTTCTTGATTTTGTCAATCAACGTCACGTCTGGTCTATTTGCACGTATCACCCTATCTGTTCTGATACCATAGTCCCAGAGGATCTTTTCCTGATCGTTTTCTATCACTCCTTCAGTTTGGTGCTCGTGCCACTTATTACTGCAAGGTAGCTGATGTTTCTTGCACAGGCTCCAGTGGTGGGCTTTTGCCACTGAATCATGCCTCTTTTTGTACTGGTTCTGTGCAAGTGCCGGACATTCACTTGCTATGTGGTTTATGGTTTCATTTTTCGTATTGCACTTCCTACATATGGGAGAGATGTTATTTCCGTCTATCGTTCTTTGAACATATCTGGTTCTTAGGGCCTGATCTTGTGCCGCTGTTATCATTCCTTCAGTTTCCTTCTTTAGCTCTCCCCTCTGTAGCCATTGCCACGTGCATCGCTGGCTAGTTATATAGTCTGTCTCATGTATTGTCGTGCATTGGTTTGTTGTGCCAGTCCTCTGTTCTGTTTGTCATGCTCTTGTCTTTGTATATTTCTGGGTCTTTGTGTATTGTCATATGTTTCCTGGTGTTCTGATCTATGCTGCGGAGTTCTGCGTTCGTCCATTCCACTATTCCTGAGCTGTATCTGATTACTGGCACTGCCCATGTGTTTATGGCTTTTATCCAATATTTCCGGCGTTGAGTTTTGACTTGAGTATCGCCTTGAGTCTCTGCATATATTCTTCCTGATCGTGTCCCTTCATCTCTTGGTGTTTTATATCCCCTCCTTCCATTATTCCCAGGTATTTGTATCCAGTCTCATCTATGTGTTTGATGTGCTCCCATCTGGTAGCTTTTACCCCTTCAGTTCTTGTTACTTTGGCCCGTTTGTATGTTGACTAAGGCGCATTTTTCTATTTCAAACTCCTTCCTGATGTCCCCAGATACAATCCTTACAGTCTGGATTAGGGTATCTATTTCCTTGATGCTCTTACCATACAGCTTGATGTCGTCCATGAACATCAGATGGTTAATTCTGTTGCCTCTTTTTTTGAGTTGGTACCCGGCATCCATCTTCTGTAGTACTTTGTCATGGGAATCATGGCTACTACGAAAGAGTAGTGGGGACAGTGAGTCTCCTGGAAGATCCCTCTCCTGATATTAACCTCTGCTAATCTTATTCCAGAGCTTGTAAGTATTGTATTCCAGTTGCGCATTGTATTTTTGAGGAAGCTGAATGGTGTTTCCTCTGCCCCATATATTTTCAGGCATTCTATTAGCCATGTGTGTGGTATCATGTCGAAGGCTTTCTTATATTCTATCCATGCCATGCTTAGGTTGGTTTTCCTTCTCCTACTGTTCTTCATTACCATTTTATCTATCAGGAGCTGGTCTTTTGTGCCCCTACACTTCCTTCTGCAGCCTTTCTGTTGGTGGGGGATGGTGTTTGTCTCCTCAGGTAGTTGTATAGCCTTTCATGATGATACCTGTAAGTAACTTCCGCATTATTGGTATGCAGGTGATAGGACTGTAGTTACTGGCTATATTTCCCTTACTCTTGTCTTTTTGTACTGAGGATGTCCTTCCTGTGGTCATCCATTTGGGTGCATGGTGATTTGAGATACAATGCTGGAGTTGTTCTGCTATTCGTGGGTGTAGGGCCTTGAAGTTTTTGAGCCAGTATCCATGGACTTCATCGGGACCTGGTATTATTATTATTATTATTATTATTATTATTATTATTATTATTATTATTATTATTATTATTATTATTATTATTATTATTATTATTATTATTATTATTATAAAAGTGACGATGAAAATATTAAAGCGCTTACGTAAGTAACAGCGCCAAATTCCGAGATTATTACCGAACTGAAAAGTATGTACTATATTGCTCCTACAGTTAAAAGAATGTTTCCCGAAACAGACGTTACTTAAGGTGCGTTGCAGTGTCCTTATGGTCCCTATCTGCAACCCATTTCGTTCCTTTTACTGTACCGCCATTCATATACTCATTCGTCCATCTATCTATCCACTCTCTCCTAACAATTCGAGGTATTTCTCCATTTTACAT
>NC_061087.1:26398021-26413021 GCF_015104395.2 Macrobrachium nipponense | reverse complement strand
CGGAGAAATGGAATTAGAATTGACACATATAACTGTACAATGCTCAATCAACTGCTGAATATATAGCACAGCCTATTGCCGTAATTGCTTTGCCCTTCTGTAATTCCGTATGTATCTAATAATCCGAAAACCCCAATCCAGTAATTACGACCTCAGCTGTGCGTATGTTAGGATCGGAATAATTGATAACATGTTTGTTACGAGTTGGAGGTCGGTTTCCCAGGATGAGGAAGGATTAGCAGAAAATCCAAAGAAACTTATTATTTTAATGACTTTTCTTAAAAGATAAATGGCTTATGGTTTTTAAAAGGCTTGTTGTGAAGAGCGAATGAAGGAAAAGTTGAAATAAGACAGGATGGTACTTAAAAAATCCATTTCAAAAATCGCTTTGATAAAGGACCATGAATATAACATAATGACGTTTGAAAAATAATACAAAAGGAAATTTAATTTTGATATAATATTTTGGGATTTTCGCCCACTTTTTGACGACTGATTTTTTAAAATAATTTTTAAAAATCGCATAAAAATATGACAATCAATGTAACTTAAAAATTTTAAACAAAAATATACTATTTTTGTTCGGGAATAAAAACACTATACTGTATGTAGAGGCTATCTTACAGGACGTCTGATTTCCCCAGTAAAATTATATAGAATATCTTTTTTTCAACTTTACTTTGGAAAACGTCAATGAAAAAATATACGGCCCCACCTTTCAACACAATAAAAACAATGCATAAAGAACCCTCGTAAACATCTCTCACACAAAAACGCGACATGAAAACTAACGATAAACAAAGTTAAAGTTACCCGTAACCCAATCGATAAATAACACAGAACGAAAACAATCTCTATGCACGTGTATCCTCATGAATCCCTAGAGCCAACGTCAGTGACATAAGGCTGTCATATACTTCGGTCACCAGAACTTTTCTCTCGGCTATTCTGACGTATTCATCATAAAGTTACTTGGTTTCTGTATCCTCCGGAAAGTTCTGAGAATGCTGGGCGGATTTGGTGCAGCTATCAGCTGGGAGGAAAGCTTTTGACGTATATTCTGGGGTACTAAAGGTTATGAGATGATATTCGGAGTAAAGGGTATTTTGAGCTTCTGTTGGTTTCTCTCGAAAGAATGTAACAGAGAGAGAGAGAGAGAGAGAGAGAGAGAGAGAGAGAGAGAGAGAGAGGGGACCACCATAATACCTTCTGTCACATAGCAAAGAAGACATTCGATACTAAAGATAACTCGTTATTTATGAACCGTAACACCTCGCTGTGTTTTCCGCGCAAGGAAGACATACCTCATGCCGTTTTAAAGCCACAAAAACAAGCCTTATATCCATGCCCAATAAGAGTTAATTTTCTTTGCCCAAGATGGCTTTTTTCCCCATCCTAATGGTCGTGAATAAGCGACAATGCCAGAGTGACCTAAAAGCTGCTAAATCACTTAAGATGTTGGAGTCATCGTGAACGATTTATGTCTGAGCTTTTCTGGGAGTGAGAGCGCGCATGCGCAGGTGATCTCTAAGCTTGAACAGAAGAATTCTTCACGTGTAACTTAATGATGGAGCAGTGTTTAAGGTTGATGTATTAAAAAAAAAAATAAATAAATAAATAAATACCACAAAATTTGGAACTGTATGTTTGGCCCACAAAATACATCATAACATCAACACACTGGGTTACTGACTAAGCATATTTAGTAGCAAATGTTAATACATAATAAACAGTTGTCATTTAGAGAGAGAGAGAGAGAGAGAGAGAGAGAGAGAGAGAGAGAGAGAGAGAGAGAGAGAGAGAGAGAGAGAGAGAGAGAGAGAGAGAGAGAGCGGGACTTTTACTTTATTAGTAGTTTCACGCTCGTTCAAAATACTTTATTCCAATAGTTAATGTTGATTAAATTTACGATATTATTATCATGATACTTGTAAGAATTCCTGGTAATAAATTGTGATACGCGTTTAATGAAGAATTCGATAGTTTTTTATGTTTATTTTATTTCTAACGAGTAATATTTTACTCTCCATCAAAGAGAAATGTTAATAAAACGACATTCTGAATTATTGTTGAATGTTTACCAGGTTATATATATATATATATATATATATATATATATATATATATATATATATATATATATATATATATATATATATATATATATATATATATATATATATATATATATATATATATACACAAATATGTGTGTGTGTGTGTGTGATGTGTGTGTGTGTGTGTGTGTGTGTGTGTGTGTACATATATGTATACATAAGCATAATATATATCCTTTCGTAATAAAATGGGCAACACACTTCGTAATAAAACCTTTTACCTCTGTAATCGATAATCCATAACGTTCATATATCTACTTGGTGTAGATATATGAACGTATGGGAAGGGTTAAACTAATTAAAATAGCTGGATGAGAGAAAAGGCTCCAATAGCTAAGAATTACGTAGAATCGTTTCGTTTTTTATTCTACCCACGTCCAATGTAAATTTGTTAGCGAGAAACATTACTGTACTCTGTGTAAACGTCCTTTAAAATTACAATGGAAAAGAGAAGTTTGTCGAGCAACGAAACAAACGTTCACACTTGCGACAGATTCCCGGAAAGGGGAATTTGTCAAGTAAAGAACGAAACGGGTCCTCTCCATTTTAAACAAAAATAAAAAAGGAAAAAAAATCTCTTCACGTCAAACAGCCAGAATAAACACGGAAAAGTGCATCATAAACAATCTTTTTGGACTCGAAGTTCGCTGGAAGCTGGTTCCGACAAAGCAATAGGAAACCTCACTTCCTCCCCATTTTCTTTTTACGTTTTCTCTCTAATCCTCTGAGTTTTCTCCCCATTTTCTTTTTAAGTTTTCTCTCTTAATCCTCTGAGTTTTTTCCCCATTTTCTTTTCAAGTTTTCTCTCTCAATCCTTCGAGTTTTCTCCTCCCTTTTCTTTTTTCCGTTTTCTCTCTCAATCCTCTGAGTTTTCTCCTCCATTTTCCTTTTACGTTTTCTCTCTCAATCCTCCGAATTTTCTCCCCATTTTCTTTTTACGTTTTCTCTCTCAATCCTCTGAGTTTTCTCCCCATTTTCTTTTTACGTTTTCTCTCTCAATCCTCTGAGTTTTCTCCCCATTTTCTTTTTACGTTTTCTCTCTCAGTCCTCGCAGTTTTCTCCGCATTATCTTTTTACGTTTTTCTCTCTCAACCCTACCGAGTTTTCTCCCCATTTTCTTATCAAGTTTTCTCTCTCAATCCTCTGAGTTTTCTCCCCATTTTCTTTTCAAGTTTTCTCTCTCAATCCTTCGAGTTTTCTCCTCCATTTTCTTTTTACGTTTTCTCTCTCAGTCCTCCGAATTTTCTCCCCATTTTCTTTTTACGTTTTCTCTCTCAGTCCACCGAGTTTTCTTCCCATTTTCTTTTTAAGTTTTCTCTCTTAATCCTCCGAGTTTTCTCCCCATTTCTTTTTAACGTTTTCTCCAGTTTTTCTCTCGAGTTTTCTTCCCATTTTCTTTTAAGTTTTTTCTCCTCCTCAA
Source organism: Macrobrachium nipponense (assembly GCF_015104395.2). Taxonomy (NCBI): domain Eukaryota; kingdom Metazoa; phylum Arthropoda; class Malacostraca; order Decapoda; family Palaemonidae; genus Macrobrachium; species Macrobrachium nipponense. Next base: position 26,409,484 of record NC_061087.1, on the reverse strand, counting down.
CCCTTTTCGAGTTTTCTCCCACCATTTTCTTTTTACCGTTTTTCTTAATTTTAATCCAGTTTTCTCGAAATTTTTTCTCCCATTTTCTTTTACGTTTTCTTTCTTTTTCTTTTCTCAGTCCCTGAGTTTTCTCCTCCATTTTCTTTTTACGTTTTCTCTCAGTCTTCCGAGTTTTGAGAATGTGTTTTTTTTATGTGATAAGAAAGTGGGAGGAGAGTTTCTTCTTTAAATATTGGAATTTCGTTTTCTTTGTCCCCATGAGAAAGCGTTTGTATACTTTGATCTCTCTCTCTCTCTCTCTCTCTCTCTCTCTCTCTCTCTCTCTACAGGAAACTAAAAATCTACTATTAATTATTTACCAACTTTGATACCATATATCCCTAATTATCTACCTAATTTGATACCATGTATTTCGTTATTTCATCTGGAATAAGAAAATATAAACACTATAACATCCAACTGGGCCTGATATATATATATATATATATATATATATATATATATATATATATATATATATATATATATATATATATATATATATATATATATATATATATATATATATATATATATATATATATATATATATATATATATAGATATATAAATGTATATGTATGTGTGTGTGTGAGTTTCCTTCCCCGGACAGCATAATAATTTTTTCCACTTCAATACATTCCTAACCTAAGATGACATAAATGCTCTGCAGTGTATAGCCATGTTTGCCTAGTGATTTTCTGAGAAAACACCCTTTGATTTTAAACAGTATCCAAGTCGGATTTCAATCGAGTACCTTCTTCACTCAGTGCACATACTCGGAATTGAGAAGTATTTGAGGTGATTTAACGAGCAAATCGAGATAATTAGGCTTTGATATTGGGGCGTCAATTATTGAGTTTTAACATTCGATGGAAAATCTTTTGGTATTAGTGCTCAGTTTGTCGTTTCCTTTAGAATCGTAAGTGTTTGTACTTTCAGAAGACGGCTATTTATAGGTCAGATTTATACATAAACAAACACACATATAAACACATACACACGCACACAAGGAAATACGTACAGAGAAAATGTTAAAACACGTCATGCAAATGATGGGCTAATTCATGTGTATTGTATTGGTAAGTGCTGGATTTTTGCTACCACGAACTATTATTTACCATCTCTTTTGGAAACTCCGTGAACTCATGTTTGTTTCAGTGGCTCTTCTATTGATTCAGCTTTTGGTCGCAGTGAAGTTTTTTTTTTTCTAGGCAAATAAGTGTCTGTATCTATTCTACCTTGGTCATACTTTCAGCTAAATGAAATGAATAGCATATCACAAAGAAAGCCTATATTTTGGGGTTGTAGCATACAGCTTTCCCTAGCGATTAATTCTATGTATTACCATCTATCTTGGTCACATTTTCATTTAAACGAAACAAACAACATATCACAAAAGGAAAAAAAATGTATATTAAAGGGAAAACACCATCAAAATAATATACCATATCAGTACAAGCTAATATCCTCTAATATTGAAGGATCCCACTAAGCCTTTGTTTTGTTCGCTCTAACGGGGTCACTGGGGGATCCACTGATTAAATTCAGCCATTGTTTCCTATGGATGGAAATGTAAATTTCATAGCATGAAAGTTCACCCTTCCTATTTGAGTTCACACAAAGCATTTCCCAGCCCGTTTGGTGTATAAAACCGGAGAGCAGTTTAAATGTATTGTAAAGTCTTCTGTGGTACTTCGCTTTCATAACACATAAGAAATCAAATGCAACATTATTTTAAATTTTTTCATTGTTTGTGTAGAGGGGTAAATGACGAATTTTCAATAGAATCAGTTTGTTTTTACTTATCGTATTTGAAATCAATTATTCATATTTTCATTTTTTTATGAGAGAGAGAGAGAGAGAGAGAGAGAGAGAGAGAGAGAGAGAGAGAGAGAGAGAGAGAGAGAGAATAGGGTCAGTTTCTTTTCAATTATGATCATATATGAAATAAATTTTTACGTATTTTTGATTTTTGTCAGAGAGAGAGAGAGAGAGAGAGAGAGAGAGAGAGAGAGAGAGAGAGAGAGAGAGAGAGTAGGATCAAGTTCTTTTCAATTATGACTATGTAAGAAATGAATATTTCGTATTTTTTATTTTCGTTTTTTACGAGACAGAGAGAGAGAGAGAGAGAGAGAGAGAGAGAGAGAGAGAGAGAGAGAGAGAGAGAGAGAGAGAGAGAAATTATATCTTTCCTAGTATATCTGAAGCATTTATAGTTATTCCATTTAACAGTCTTTCCGTACATTTCCCCCCAAAAAGTATTAATACTGAAATTTTCTTTTAAACTTGGAGTCTTTGTGCCGTTAATGCTACAATTGAGTAAATAAATCTACATCACCCGAAGTAAAATATATTTTTCCTAGTATTTCTAAAGTATTTGTAATTATATTCGTCAACAATCCTTTCTAGCGTTCCAAAAAATTAATAATATCAAGACCAACATTTTCTATAGAGCACAATGTCTTTGTGTAGTTAATGCTACAACAGAATCATAAACGTACCATTTCTCACAAAAAATATGTATTTCTTAAGGGTTTACAATTATTCCTTTAGTAATCCTTACCTAGCTTCACAAAAATGGTATTTATACCAAAATTCTCTTTAGAACAGAATCTTTGTGCCAGGAAGCGCAGCTGTTTACGTCTCCGAGCTAAATCGCTCAAAAAACAATTTCTTGTCAAAGGCTTTTTGAAGGAACTCGGTTCTAAAGAACCTATGTCGAGGGATGATAAGGAGACGGGGAGAATTTGATAATCGGATAGAATTCGCGTGGAGAAAAACGAGAATTATTAGAAGGAGCGTCAGTGGAGGAGTGTAGCATCCAAAAATCTATCGTCCTCGAACAAGACGTGATCTTATCTCCATCTTACTCGAGGCGCGTGCTAAAATCTACGGTCAAATGGAGCGTTGTTTCACCAAAGAAAATTAAAATACATATGCTATATTTTACTAGAAATAATTTGCAATTTATTTATTTCTTTAAATTTCATTTTAGTAAATAGATCATGAAATTCCTATTCTAAAATTTTTGTATCTTTAACTCAACGGAAAACACCTTTTTCAGACCTTTTTAGGCTTTTCCATGGAGCTTTCCTACTCCCCCTTCCAACAATAACGACTAAAACAAAGTAGTTTGTAGGCTTACTCCCCGAGTGAGGGAAAATGCATAGAAAAGTTGCCGATTGGAAACTGGTTGAATTACAAAGGAAGAGGTTTATTATGAAAACGCTCATTCTAGTATATATTGAACTTAATCAGACTTGAGTCATTCTCTCTCTCTCTCCCTTCTATCCCTCTCGAATATATATATATATATATAATATAATGATATTATATAATATCTCTCTAATATATAATAATTAACAATATATATATATATATCATATATATATATATATTAATTTATATATATTATATATAGATAATATATTATATATATACCACATATCATACTTACATACATACACATACACACACACACATACACACACACACACACACACACACACATATATATATATATATATATGTTATGTGTAAGTGTGTATGTGGCATAACATATTACGGATATGGAAACATTCAAATTTACGTCATTAATCATAGCTACAAATCCCGTTGTTCCAATGGCACAATATTACATGACGCATAGCAAATAATTAATTGATGTATTGTGAAAAAAAAAATATATATATATAATAGGATCCTCTTCCGGGAACACGACGTCATAATATCACGTTACCAAATTTACATGCATAAGGAAAAGATGAAATTCAGTACGTCATTGGGTCTGTGTATTATATTATTCCGTGAAAATATTGGAACAGAAAGGGGTAAGTGTAAAAATAAAATGCAATGATGTTAACAGTCACCAAATGTTTCTAGATTCATGTATGTATGCACGTATACACACACAACTATATATATATATATATATATATATATATATATATATATATATATATATATATATATATATATATATATATACATACATATATATATAAAATATGGCTTGAGTCATCCTTCCTTATTCTGCGCTATAATATTTTGGTCAGTGTTACAAGCAACTCTTTTTGCAATATTGTGCTAAATCCATATTGCATCAAGTATCATCTTAGTTTTCACTTCATCATGTCATATTAATTTACATAAATTTCCGTTTCTCAGATGTCTGATTCTCCAGTATAAAGTGAAAGATGGAAAAAAACGATAATGTTTAAGATTTCCACATCCACTTGGAGTAGAGACAAAAGTATCTGGGGATTCTAAACTGCACAAAAGGCGCAGAGAATTCTGTAGGTTATCTAAAACGTATACAAATCGCGTGAGCTCATAATTTCAATAAGTGGAGAGGTTGCCAGTGCGTGAATTTCTAACTGGAGGCAGGCTGTAATGGCTGGCTAATGGGTTCCCATTAGGAAGACTTGCCCACACGGGTACTTGCCTTCGTATTTGCCCCAAAAATCCACAGCAGAAGAAGGTGAATAAATAAGTCTTCTATTTATCTCGGGAATATCTTATATTATTATGCTCTCGCCGTTATTTGCTTAAATTATGAGAACTTTTATCGGTATTTTACTATAGAGAGATGAATGATTCTTTATGTGTGGGTCCCTAATCTCTCTCTCTCTCTCTCTCTCTCTCTCTCTCTCTCTCTCTCTCGCTATATATATATATATATATATATATATATATATATATATATATATATATATATATATATATATATATATTATATATATGTGTGTGTGTGTGTGTGTGTGTGTGTGTGCGTGTATTTACATTTACACATATATACATACAGACATATATATATATCTATATATATCTATATATATATATATATATAATATATATATATATATATAATACTAATACATATATATATATATATATATATATATATATATATATAGTATATATATATATATATTGTATGACTGTGAAAACGATTTCAGCTTCTGCACAGATAATAATAATATTCGGGCTTCCAACCTAATGTTGACATATTTATTGACGGTAATTAGAGGCACGCAGAGATTACATCTGGATTACGCATTCAATCCGCTTGTGGATAAGCTTTGTGTGGATTACTGCCTGGCGCACTAATAACCATTGTAAATCCAGGATCTAATTGCCTGCTGGCTCATCAGTGGGTTCGCATTACGCTTCCATATAAACCCTTCCCTAATGATGGAAGGGGGGCGATTACCGTTTATCAGGTATGATTTTGGTACGTGATTGCTTTTTCACTTTTTTTGAAGGTTTGAACTCGATCTGTTTTGGTGGTAGCGTTAGTTGTGAATGATATAAAACAATATATATTAAAATAAGATATAAACACTCGTATTATATTATATATGTGAATAGGAAGAAAATCGAGAAAATATATAAACAAGGCGTGATCCGACCTCCATCGATCTGTTTCGGTGGTAGCGTTAGTTGTGAATAATATAAAACATGATATGTACTAGAATAAGATATAAAAACTCGTATTTTATTATGTGAATAGGAAGAAAATCTAGAAAATACGTAAACAAGATGTAATCCGACCTCCAGCTTACTCGGGATGCGTGCTAAAATCTACGGTCGTATAGATCGTTGTTTCATCAACGAAAATAAAAATGAATACGCTATTTTTCATTAGAAATAATTTTTCTGTACTGTTTAACATGCACTTGATTAAATTGTACGTTTTAATTTTAATAAATAAATCATAAATATCCTATCCCAAAATTCCTCTCTTCGCTCGAAGGTTCGTAGGTGAACAGGATTTGCATGGATACTTCCTCATCCTATAATCCAGGGATTTCTCAAAGTTCCCGAGTAAGCAGAGGAGCAGGGTACGCATATTTGTTGGGTACATCCAGTTTTTTTGTTTACTTTTTTTTCTATGAAGCATTGAACCTTTCGCAGGATACGAAATGGTTAGCCTGGATGACTTTCAAAGCCTTTCAAAGGATATTGAAAGAGCTAGTCCCCTGGTATGGTGGTCAGTGTCATGGCAGGCCAGTCAGATGTCTTGGGTACGCGTCTTTCCCAGGGCGATGAAAAAATCACTGCCTCTGTATCATGATCAGTTTCTGCTGCAGTGCGGGGTCTGCGGTGTGAGGTCGAAACCAAGATTATTTGGAAGCTTGAATTTCGAGTCAGTGGCCCCTATGAGCTTGTTCCATGTAATAGTTTTCATCTACCGAAGTAATAATGATAATAAATTGGTTATTTTTGATGGAGTTGATCATTCTAAGATAAAATGAACGTATGATGATTATTGGAAAAATTCTATAAATCAACGGATTTAGTACACATTCAACTTATGTAACGTTTCCACGGGTCATTGTACTGGAAGAGTACATTGGGATTTTTACTTAAACTCAAGATAAAAAAAAAAAAACTTTCTGAACTAAATGATTTTTTGTGATGTAGTTTACCAATATGTTTGCCATTGATATTCACTGCCGTTTGTTTGTTTACGTCAGTGTACGCGCGTGCCTTGGTGCGTAATGCGTGCTTTGATTGTTTGTTTCTTAACTTATGCTAGTATGTGTGTACGTGTTTGGTCTTCTTCTTCTTCTTCTTCTTCTTCTTCTTCTTCTTCTTATTATTATTATTATTATTATTATTATTATTATTATTATTATTATTATTATTATTATTCAGAGGGTGAACCCTATTCCAAAGACTATGTTATGCGTTACTTGGAAGTAACACAGTTTAATGGAAAACTCTGACACAAGAGATCACTTATTGAAAAATAAAAAATAAATTAATAAATTAATGAATAAACAAACCATACACACTAAAACACAGATAAAAACACGACTGAAATAAATCAGGACACTGCATCCAAAGTCTTCATAAAATGATTTTATTTGGGAAATACACTGTAATACATTCGGGGTTCCCACACGAGGGGTGGCAAGGAAAAAGTGAACGAACTCTGTGAATGAATGACCTCCAGATGTATTGGCTGCGTATTTGCGTAGACAGATATAGGTAACATCGTAGGGGTAACTTCGTAGAGGTTAACGAACAGAAAGGGGAGATGAGAAGTAGAGGGTAAACATGTGGTGGGAATTAACCCGTACATGTAGATTTAGGGCTACGTATTTTCTTGTAATAGAGAATTGTATTTTATTATTGCAGTAAATAGAAACTCACACTTATGTACATAATATTCTCACATTATGTCCTCCAAGAATAGGAGGTAAATGGGGGAAGATTTATTGGGAAAAGAAATATTTTTGAAAGCGACTTCTCTGTATGAGAGAGAGAGAGAGAGAGAGACGAGAGAGAGAGAGATAGAGAGAGAGAGAGAGAGAGAGAGAGAGAGAGAGAGAGGTGTAAACGATATTTCTCTACCTCTTTCAATTGTTACTCCCGAATTCCCATCAATTATTGTCAAGGAGAGGAATATGAAGTTGCGCTACTCCTCTCTCTCTCTCTCTCTCTCTCTCTCTCTCTCTCTCTCTCTCTCTCTCTCTCTCTCTCTCTCGCTTGGCTTAAATTCCCGTTTATCTCCCTCACTATAAATATCACACAATACTATTTATATATATATATATATATATATATATATATATATATATATATATATATATATTATATATATATATATAGTATGTATGTATATATAGTTTCTTATTGGATAGGTGGGTTACGCACTAGCCTATCAACCTGGTAGTCCGAGTTCGCTCCCCGCTGCCGTAGGTGCGGAACTAGAGGAATTTCTCGACGTAATGGAGTTCGGATCCCACCCTAAGCTGTAGGCCCCGTTGCTAGGTAACCAATTGGTTCCTAGCCACGTAAATAAAAATCTAACCCTTCGGATCAGTGGTCAAGTTAAACTAAAATATACTTAACTTTCAGATGCATATATGTTTATATATTACTTTCAAAACGCGAGCAAAATGCAAATCATTTTGATGCAACGCTACTACCAGCAAATGCATAATTTCTCTATGGCTGACATCGTTAAATAATACTGCGTTTTCCGAGTAACATTCCATAGCAGCACAATTTATGCGCTCACAATAGAGTGGCCTATTTGGCTAAAAAATATTTTCCATAAAACTTTACGTAAAAATATTTGAATTGCGTAAGAATGACTTACAATTTATTGACAGTTATTGTTGCATAGTTAATATTACATAAAATGAGGGCAATCATTTGCATGTTGCTATGAATTGTAAATTGAATAGATTCTCTCTCTCTCTCTCTCTCTCTCTCTCTCTCTCTCTCTCTCTCTCTCTCTCTCTCTCTTTCTCCCTCCGGTTACAGCTACATAAATGAAATGTAATTTAAATTCTTCAAGTTCTTTACATTATTTATCCTCAAAATAACTACTGGAATATGATTGAAAATGTAATTTTTAAAAAATGTACATTTTTATATTCGAGCAATTATACGGTAACGAAATAAAAAATTATCCAGTTGTAATAATATCCTTTTACTCTCTCAGTATTCGCGGATCCATATTTTTTAGTCACTATCTTCCAAAAGGAAAACGCGACGAAGTTTACTTCGAAATGATTTTTTATTCAACTTGCTCGCTTGAAGTCGTCGGAAGCACCATTTTCAAATTGCCAGTAGTAGTAGCGTTCACTGTCGGAGGCTGTTCGTAGAACGACATTCTCTGAGACGACATTCTTCCGAGCGTTGAAACCGTCTGTAAATATTTACTGAAGGCGCAGAGAGAGAGAATAGCAGATGAAGATACAGCATACAGCGCTGCAACAAGTCAGTAGTAATAAGCCCTGACGTAATGTAGGCTGAGGTCCACATCGTTACTGCTGGATTCGTCAGAACAAGGAAAAATCACCTGGTAGTCCCCTGTAAATGTTACGTTGGCTTGTTTGATTGTTGATGTATATAACTGCCTAAATATATATCTATATATATATATATATATATATATATATATATATATATATATATATATATATATATATATATATATATACTATATATGCATATATATATATATATATACATATATATATATATATATATACTATATATAGATATATATATATATATATATATATATATATTAGGGCTGTGCCTTGTATGATAAGGCGCTATGATGGTAATGTTTAGACTTGCGATAATCTTTCGCTAAGTCGGTTGGTATTGCACTTCCATCTTCAATGGAGTGTCTTGTTTGTGTAGATCACTTACGAAGTCGGGATTATCTTCTTTTTTATGACGATGATGTGTTAAACTCATGGTGAGGAGGTTCTTGTAGAAAACACGAAGTATCTATATATTCTTCTGAAGTTTTACATGCTGAAGATCAGATATAATTGTACAAGTCTTCTAATAACGATAGCTTGATCGCTTTTGCCAATGATGATGGCTACTTCTGTTCTCTCTACATGATAAAGCTTAGGTAAAGAGATACAGGTCTTCTAATGACGATAGCTAACTCTGTTCTGCCTGTTCTACATCTCTGTTACAAGTTATGAAGGAAGCAGATAGTAGCTCGAACATATGAACATACTATCAGATGACATAGTTACATACGAACACACAATCAAAATGAGACACGCTAGAGATCACGTAGGCCGCCTGAGCTATAGGTCACGGTGTTTGTCTCAAGCAGGAAGCTTGGACTAAAGTTTATAAACAATTGAATGACTACAGGTGACGGCATGTTATCTTAGCCTACATACTTATTGTATACGTCATCTTTAGCGTCTCTAGTCTGATCACATTCCTGCAAGCAATCTGGTTGACCTCTTTAGTTTTAGTCTTTTATATATATGGACTAACATTCCATATTTTTATTATGTAAACACTTACATATATATATATATATATATATATATATATATATATATATATATATATATATATATATATATATATGCGTGTGTGTGTGGGTGTGTATGTGTGTGTGTGTGTACAGTAGTGAGAGAGAGAGAGAGAGATTCATTGATATGACAGTATTTGTTCGCTTAACAACGTGTCGCATAATTGATTCAAGTCGTAATGAGTATCAAAACTGATTTTGTTTCCCTTTAAGCAGAACATTTTCATTCACAAATACACATAATAATTTACTTAAAAAAAAGAATTTCCAAACTTTTTGAGCAATCTGACAAGATGCTTCCAAATTAAACATTAAAATGGATTATTTATCTTCACAGAAGCGAATATCAATCCACAAACGCACCTTTTAACTTACGTAAAAAGATCCCAAAAAATATAAATAGTATTTGACAAGATGCGTCCAAATTGATCGAAAAAGTTTCAAAGAATTTATTGAGAATTCTAACAAGATGCGTTCCAATCATTTACAAAAAATTTATCGGGTATTCTAACAAGGTGCGTCCCAATTAATAGAAAAAGTTTTAAAAATTTATTGATTATTCTAACAAGACGCTTTCCAATTAATCGAAAAAGTTTTAAAAAATTATTTAGTATTCTAACAAGACGCTTCCCAATTAATCGAAAAAGTTTCAAAACATTTATCGAGTATTCTAACAAGAGGCATCCAAATTATTTTTTAAAACGTATCTAGTATTCTAACAAGACGCGTTCACATTATTTAAAAAAAATCATCAAGTACTCTAACAAGAAACGTCCAAATTAATCGATAAGTTTAGAAAAATTTATTTACTATTCTAAAAAGAGGCGTCCCAATTATTTAAAAAAGATTATATTCTAACAAGACGCGTCCCAATTATTTAAAAAAAAATTATTGAGTATTCTAACAAGACGAGTCCCAATTATTAAAAAAAAATTATCTAGTATTCTAACCAAACGCGTCCAATTAATCGATAAAGTTTAGAAAAATTTATTTAGTATTCCAAAAAGAGCCGTCCCAATTATAAAAAAAAATTATATTCTAACGAGACGCGTCCTAATTATTTTAAAAAAATAATTGGGTATTCTAACAAGAAACGTCCCAATTATTAAAAAAAAAATTATTGAATATTCTACCAAGACACGTCCCAATTATTAAAAAAAACGATCTAGTATTCTAACTAGACGCGTCCAAATTAATCGATAAAGTTTAGAAAAATTTATTGAGAATTCTAACAAGATGCGTCACAATTAATCAAGGCAGGTTTTCGAACGCTGCGTTATGCAGGATTTATGAAAATCATATGCAGCCGGAGTCTGCGAAGGATGTGCTCACACACGGCCAGGAATCCTGTCAGGGATTAGTATTATAGATGCCTCGCTGGGTCCTCCAAGTGGATATTTTTGGGTTTTTTTTTTTAATTTCTATTTTGTTTCTAGTTTGTCTTAATCTTAATAAGAAAAAACCCACACACACACACATCCACACACACACACACACACACACACATATATATATATATATATATACTATATATATATATATATATATATATATATATATATATATATATATATATCTATATATATATATATATATATATATATATG
>NC_061087.1:26380521-26395521 GCF_015104395.2 Macrobrachium nipponense | reverse complement strand
GGATACCTCCATCAATAACAACAAAGGAGAGAGGAAAAGAAAGAGGAAAATATAAAAGCTTTTTTGTTACTTTATTGTTTTGTCCTTTCTGTTTGATTCCATTGGAAAAAATAAAAGAATGTTTGTAATAAAAAAAACACTACAAAAGGTCACTCACTGCCTTGGGATGTAGATTTTTTACCCAGTTTCCTAAAAATGAGAAAAAAGTACTTTTTCTCTCCATTTTTATTTTCATTACAACAGCGATTATTCTTCTTTGTGACATTGATTCTCTTTTTTGTATTTTTATCGAATTCTGATATTTTTTTTTCGTGTTTCTTGAGAGGAGACAAGCGTGAACACGAGCTTAAAACAATATATTTGAAATTCATAGTGAGCTCTGTTAATAATACAAGTTGTTTATTCTGAATATCAAGGTTAAATAAATAAATCGGTTCGACGTTTTCCAGCAACTATGATACATGCAAATATACAGTGACCAAGTGCTCCACTCGCTGGACGAGTGGTTTTCGCACTCGGCTGCCAATCCGGTGGTCCGAAGTTCGATTCCCAGCTCGGTCAACGCGGAATCAGAGGAATATATTTCTGGTGATAGAAATTCATTCCTCGATATAGTGTGGTTCGGATCCCACAATAAGCTGTAGGTCCCGTTGCAAGGTGACCAATTGGTTCCTAGCCACGTAAAAATATCTAATCCTTCGGGCCAGCCCTAGGAAAGCTGTTAATCAGCTCAGTGGTCTGGTTAAACTAAGATATACTTCTTAAGTGCTCCACTGTCCTCAATATTTGGTAGTAAAATAAAAACAGCAAATCTATTTTCGCTTACTCGGTGAGTAAGCCTACAAACTGCTTTATTGTTGTTGTTCTTGTTCTTGTTAAGGGGGGGAGGGGTTAAGACAGGTCTCTGGAAAAAACTAAAAAGGTCTGAAAAAGCTGTTTCGCGTTGAGTTAAAGCTACGGGATTTTTAGGAAAGGCTATTTATGATTTATTTATTAGGATGAAAATTTTATAAGTAAATCATGTGCATGTTAAACATTGCATAAAAATTATTTCTGATAAAATAACTCATATTTATTTTAATTTTCATTGGGGAAACAAGGCTCCATTTGACCGTAGATTTTAGCACGTTTTGATTTTCGTGAACTTAGGAATATAATGTTTATAACTTATACTAGAGGGGAAAATCTTGCATGCGTCCCGAATAAGCTGGAGGTCGAATCACGCCTTGGTTCAAAGAGCTTAAACATCATAGAAATATACAATGAAGAAGTGTTCCACTGCACTCAATATTTGGTAGTATAATTAATGAAGCAAGTCTATTTTTTAAAGTACTTAAACATGGCAGAAATATACAATGAACAAGTGTTCATCTACACCCAATATTTGGTCGTATCCAATAAACAGCGCTTGAAATTATATTCTGATCAAAGCTCACCTAGTTTACGGGTGCTGGATTTTATAACATTTTGATATTGATTCAATAGAGTTCAGCGGCCAGTCAATGTTAATTTTCCATCATGTTGCTGGGGACAGACATGTTATAAAACTTTTGGAATAAAAAAAAAAGAAATTCAAATTACGCTTCATAATGATAAATGGGAAATGGTTAATTTCGTTTGCACATAAATAGAGCTCGTTAATGACATCATATTGTATAAGTGAAATGATGATTATACCTACTATACTTTCTGAAATGGAAAAATTATTCTCTAAAATTGTTTCTACGTCACAATTTAACGAACATTTGCTACATACCAAACAAACGGTATCATGTCACATTAATCTCCATTAAAACTGCCAACGTTTGTGTCGAACAAACAAGGAAAATATAACGAATTAAAGATAAACCTTTTGCATTGGTATTTTTTTGGATTGCATATCTTGTTTACAAATAAACAAAGCACTAACGATTCAATTGTTTATGATTACATGCCCATTATTGCTCAAATAATATTATAAAAGGTATATGATATTTCATAGGGCTTTTAAATTTATCAATGGCCATGAGGCGGAAAGTAAATTCAATGCTATTGTAAGAGTTATTAGGTTTGTTCAAGGATGAATAATATATCTATATATATCTATTTATCTATTATATATTATAATAATATATTAGTATATATATCTATATGAATATATTATACTTTGAGGTTGAGTTTTTAAGTTTTGTGTTTTGTAGCGTTATATTTGGTGGCTTGTGCTTGTGTCATTTCGTATTCGTTTTACGTTCAAGTGTGCATGTGTTTGTTGATGTCCAAATTCCTTACCTTGTGATAAGTTTATTTATCCTCTTGGATATGAAATAAGAAATATATATATTATGTAGCGTGGTATACACCACATACATAAATATGTGTTGTTATATATTATAGTATCTATACTTATATATATATATATATCATATATATATATAATAGTATATATATATAGAGAGAGAGGAGGATAGAGAGAGAATCCCTAGGAGAGAGAGAGCGGTGAGAGACTGGAAGGACGAAGGAGGAGATGGGAAGAGAGAGATATAAATTAGAATTAAATCCGTAAAATAATCCAAGAGAAGGAAACGTACAACAAAAAAAACAAACAACAAACGCACAAAACAAACATACCAACCAAACAAAACACACACCAAACAATTACTTCACTCACGTACCCATCCACTACCACTTATTACGAGAAAGAATCATGGGAGCCAACGACTTTAAGAATGAAATTGCCCCAGAAAACTAGCTTTCCGGGGGTTGGGGCTTGGGGCGTTAGTGGGGGAATTGGGGGCGGGGGGTGGGGGGGGGTAGGGGGGGGTTCGTGCCGACCGATGTCCCTTTTCCAATTAAGAACTCTCTAATGAATGAGTATATGAAAATGAAAAGGTGGGATTTAATCGGCTTTTCCTTTCAGGAGTCCCCGAGAATTTCCTTCTCGCTTGAGAAAAAAAAAAAAAAAAAAAAGACCAAAGGATTCAGGGAGTTTTCTTTCTTTCCCAGATGATATATTGTGCTGTGCTTTATTAAGTTGTTCCTCCCGGGTGTGAATAGTTTTTTTTTTTATTTGCTTAGTTGCTGTTGTTGTTGTTGTTATTATGGTTGTTTCATAGGCTGCCTCTCACCTACTTGGTGATGTTTTATTACAGTGGAGGTTACTGTAATTTTTGCTTTGCTTAAAATAACGAAATTTTATAAGGACTGACATCCCTTGGCTTAATTTTGCCTTCAACGAAGTATATCTTTAATCTTCCTTCATGTTAATAAACCTTAGGCTGACAGGAATAGCTCTTTCATAGCATAAGCACACACACACACGCACCACGCTAATATATAGTAGGTATAATTATGTTATAATAATATATATGTATAAATAATGTATATATATATATATAATATTATAATATATACATTATATATATATATATATTATTACTTATATATTATACATTATAAATATACATATACATATGCATATATACCATATGCATAAAAACCCTTCACTAGAGTACAAAAACAATAATGACACAGTGCCCCTGTTGGAAATAGCTTACGTCCTGAATAAAAAAAATACATACATATGTACTACTCAAATAAGGACATTATTCATGATAATGACTGATTTATATGCAGGGAAATAACGCCCCAGCGTTCAGCGTTAGTATAGTTTACGTAGCATCTGCTACCTCATAAAATGCGGGTTGCTTTATTAACATGCAAATTCTATCCACGCCGGGCAGAGCCTGGAACCGCAAAATTTGAGAATAAAAGATGGTTTCGTCAGACATCGGAATGTGCATCGTTTACTTCGTAATGTTAGACATTTGGCTGGGAATATATTTTTCTTATATATATTTTCGTAGCAGAGTCGTTAGACTTTTATACTGAATGTAATATATTCAGGATAAAAGTTAATGTTGTATATTATGCATACATTCTACAAACCCTGATTTCCATTGAACTCTTATCTCATTATTATCATTAAGGATCTAAAGGTGAACCCCCCCCCCCCCGAAAAATAAAATTAATTTTACTATCTAGAATAGAATTTTTTAAACCTTGCAAAAGGTTATAAAAAATTTAATCACTTTAGAGTTGATCTTATCTGGTATCACTATATATGATAATATATATAATTATATATTATATAATTATATACTCCTTCTCCCTCCCTCCTATAATAATAAATATAATTATTAGTGGTGTGTGTGGTGTGTGGGTGTGTGTGTGTTATGATGGTTATGTGCGCTATAAATTAATTTAAAAATTAAGGGCGGGGAAAAAGTGAAACACACCAATTATAAATCTTTAAACCAAGAGATCAACAAACTTAATTGGCACGAAGAGTGTTTAAAAAGCTGAAAAAAAGGAGTAACAGTAAAGTTTACAACGTAAATTTAAAAGGTGGAAAAACAAAAAACAAAAAAATGAAGGCGTGACGAGAGAGAGAGAAGAGAGATGAGAGAGAGAAGAGAGAGAGAGACGTGGGTGGGGGCGAGGGGGATGTAAAACTGCAAATTTGCCTTGAGTATTTGCCGGGTCCAGCTGAGCCGGAACCACATGGACGTTCATTAAAAGTGGGGTCTTATACCACGGAAGGCGCGGTTACCTACACCAGAAAACTCCCGCTGGGGGCGAAGGTAAGTTTCTCGCGATGGTATACTAGTATTGCCAGCAACCCCTGTTGTTTGTTTTTTTTGTTTGTTTGTTTGTTTGTTTGTTTTTTTGCCATGCCCTAGTTTAGGTTGGTATAAAATGAGGAATTTGGACCAGGGAAAGATGATGTGATTATTTAAGTTAGGTTAGGTTACGTTTGCTCACGGGAATATCCTCTGTGTGATTTGGGTGTGGCATACTTAATGAGGTCATTTTCAAGAAGATTCTATGGTTAGTTTTTAAGATATGGCGTCTAGTTTTTTTCAGGGTAAGTCCAGTACTAGCTTACTGTTCGGGAATATGCCCCCGGGAGATTCCGCAAGCTATACCGTATTCTTTTTTTCTGAAGAAGGAACACAAAGACTTTGAATTCCGATCTGGACTCTACTCTTGCTCCTTGAAACGTTCGTTTAAGGTGATGAAGGCTTTAGGAATTGAAATTCAGCTCGGTTCCTACAGGTTTTCTTCTTAGTTTTAAGAGTTTTTTTTCAATTCTTGAGCTTCTGTTCTTCGAGGCGAACAAATTGATTCTTTTGTCTGGAGAGAGGAGGAGAGAGAGAGATAGAGAGATCGAGAAGGAGAGAAGATGACGAGCGCGAGAGAAGAGAGAGGTAATTATTTGCAGACCTAAGGAGTATTAGCAAATTTGATGATTGAAAATTATTACCAGGGATCATATTCAATGTGGGTGATGTAAAAATTACTGAAAGGTGTGGCTTCTTTTGGTGAAATGTTAACTCATTTATCTTTTTAATTTCATTTACTTGTGACATTTCATTTGTTGTGTCCCGCGCTTGCATGAGCAGTATATATTTATGCTAAGGATGTTATTATATATATTATATAGATATATATATTATATAATATATTAATATATATATATATTTATATATTAAATCCCCCCCTCCTTCTCCCCCCCTCCCCCCCCCCGCCCCCTCGCTACATATATATTTATATATATATCTATCTATATATATATAGTTATATAGTAGTATAGAATATATATAATATAATATATATTATATATATATATATATCAAAAAGATATATATATAGATATTATATATAATAATTATCTATATATTATACTATATGTATAGTATAACAAATATTCTTATAGATCTATATATAGATATATAATAATATATATATATCAATTATATATATTATAAATAAAAACCAAACATATATTATTATATATATATATATATATATAATATATATATATATCTTATATATATATATGCTTCTTACAAGTTGGCATTTATTGTAAGATTAAAAATATAATTGTTTGGACACACCAAAACTTTGCTTTACCAAGTTGTCGAATTTATTATAAAAAACATAAAATCATTCAAATTCGAAAAAAAAAATCGCCAGAGTGAAGGATTACTAATTTTCCTTCTGCCAAAAGTTGATTCAATTTCTCTTTAAGTACTTCAGCAGGAAAACGTTCATTGGCTCTCGAGTCTGTTCAGGATAATCCACTTACTGAGCTCGAGTTGTCAACTCCTCGCTTATTCCTAAAAAGAGGATTTACTCAATAACCATGGCTGTTAGGAACTGGTAGGAATGAGACACGTTATTATATGTAATGAATTCCAACTTCAGTGTTACACTTTTCCTTAAACTAGTACCATGCTCTTCTTCGTCAATTGGCTGGCCTCATATTGTGAAAGTTTTTTGAAGAATAGATTAACTAATTTTAATCATATATGGAAATTGTCCAAAATTTGTACTGGGCTAAATAAAAAGCTGCTTCAAAGATAGGTATAATTCAAGAAATCTTGTCTGCAAAGACTCTAAATTCTTAATCTTGAAACTATACGCTTTATTCCCAAAACAGCTTTTTATCCATAAAGTTACTTGGCCAAGTATATTTCTTCAAGTACCAATATTTTCACCTTTCTAATAATCCTGTTCCAACCAGTTTATACCAATTCCTGTAAAAGAAATCATTAATATCAATTTGGTACGTTCTAAACTTTTGCTCAGGTTGTACAAAGGAGCATATTCTATATATAATATATATAATATATTAGATATAATTATTATATATAGTAATAATATATATAATAATATTATATATATATATATACATTATATAATATATATTATTAATATAATATATGATTTATTTACATATTAATATATAATAATAATATAATAATCATATACTTTATATATATATTGATATATATATATATATCTATTATATATATATATATATATATTCATTTATATATATCATCCCTAGATAATATATATATACCAATAATACATACATTAGTATAATATTAGATCTATATATATAATACAATAATATATATATATATATATATCATATATGTAATATATTATTATAATTATGTATAAACTTACATATTATATTATATATAACCATAAACATCATAATATAGTATATATATCATATATTATATATTATTATATATTCTTGGATTTTTATTGTCATTGCCCTCTCAATTATAAACTCATTTACTTGAGTCTTCAGTGACACTGTTGTCTTTAAATAAGACGATATAAAAAAAAAAGACTTTTTGAAAACTTATGACCCACGGAGGCGGGGGCGGGCAAAACATGGGAGGGCTGCGGAAGGGGGGCGGGGCAAACAACCCCCCCCCCCCACACGCCCGTCATTTCCAGAATAGACATATAGTTTTCTTTTCGGAATTTACCCTCCGCCACAATGTCCTTCTGGAAAAACATCAGTTACTGTTCTGGAAGGCCCGTAAATGAGCAGGAGACAAAAGAAAAAAGGGGGGTTTTAAAAAAGGTTTCCTTTAGACGCCTTAGATTACGGAAAAACAAAAACAAATGAATTCACAACATTATGCAAATTACCTCTGTTACGTTAAAAAACCCACGTGCGCTTCATTCGAAGGGCGATCCCGGCCATCCCTGTTACCTGATCCAAATCTGACTCACAGTTCAGAAAGACTGACGTCCGTACGTCGGTTACACGATCGCATTCTAATGAGAACTGAAGTCCCATCCCCCATTTAATGGCTGATTTGAATAAGTGCAAACTTGAAAAATGGGTTATTAAGGAAATGGATTCTGTGTCCTTGTTCCTGGGGAGGGTTATATTCTAAATCATTAAACACACAGCCGTCTCATTTGAAACGGAGCCCGGGTTAATTTGGTATATGACGGTATAATTAGATTATAGCCAAATCGTGTCCCGGATTTATACACGTTGATTTTCGCGTCGTTCTGTACAGTGATATTTCTGCCATGCATTTTTTTTGGTTGCAATTTTGCTGTATATGAAATATTGAATGAATCAGATGGTGAAAATAACATATCAACAATCCTTTTATTTTGATAGTTTACTATGAGATTCAGGGCCTCTGTAACACGGTTTTTTCGCAATAACTTTTTATCTATGCATTTCATAAATATAACGCTTATTCAGAATACATACTATATCAACACATAAATTTTAAGTGTATTCTGCACTATGTAGGTTGAATAAATTTGGTACTTATAATGTAAAAGTTACCTTTTTTGAAGACGGGCCAACTTACTCAGAGAAAAGGTTTCGAACGCACTCGTTACGTAACTTATGACATCATTTCTTCCCTCTTTATCGATGGATGATTGGCTATACGTAACGAAGGCTAAACCTCTGGCAACAATGACATACAAATTTAAATACAAGCAAAGCAGTACACCTTTATGAACTCTGGAACCTCCCCACTGATAATTGTCATAATGAACAAACCAACAAAATATGTTAATAAATACAAAAACACTACGATTAATAGTATAACTCCCAAAATAAGTTTCCAAAGAAATTACAGTCTACTTTATAGGTCACAATCAGATTGACAAGATGTAGGGAATAGTTGGTAATTACCAAAAACATAGTAGACAAGCTTGATTTGATAACTGCTATATCCAATGTCAAGCAATTTTTATTTATTGGCTATCTACCTATTTACTGAAAAAAAATAGCCGGTACCGTATATTGGCTTTAAACCTTCACCAATAATTATCGTCAGAATGGTGACTCATGAGGCTCCACCCACTTTCGCCTCGTTATAATTCTGAAGGCTACCATGGGCATTGTTGGATTAGAAAATTTAACTTCTGGCTATAAAAACTAATTTCTCAAGTAGTTGTAAGAAGTGCTAAATGATCCTCAAGGATCCCAGCAGTTGGTCTAAACGTTTAATTCATGTATATTACGCATATACTGTTGCGGCACTACTGCTACAGTAGTATTACTACGCTAGCACTGATACCCCACCCACACCTATGTATCGTTCCGCCATTCATAAAGTCTTTGGGTTTCAGAGCCGATGGCATTTCTGTCTGGTGGATGGGCGGGGCAACATTTAGTCAAAAGGTGTTTGTTTACCTTGCTTACGTAATGAATGTTTTTCGACTATTGGCTCGTAATCATTGGCCATGGCGTCGGCTAGATCATTTT
Organism: Macrobrachium nipponense; assembly: GCF_015104395.2. NCBI lineage: Eukaryota > Metazoa > Arthropoda > Malacostraca > Decapoda > Palaemonidae > Macrobrachium > Macrobrachium nipponense. The sequence goes on along the minus strand of NC_061087.1, from coordinate 26,386,430 downwards.
TACTCTATAAAAATTAAAACTATCGGGTTTAGGTTATTGATAATGCTGACAAAATTTGTGTGTGGTTGTAAAATATACATATGTCAACTTTCAGCTAAATCCGATGCTTTGACAAGTAGCAAAGTCCAAAAAACTCTCTCTCTCTGAATTAACAATACTATTCAGTACGATAATACCAGTAATTTGTTACAGAATCTCTCCCCCCTCTCTCTCTCTCTCTTTTACTCTCTCTCTCTTTCTCTCTCTCTCTCTCTCTCTCTCTCTCTCTCTCTCTCTCTCTCTCACACACACACTTTCTAAATTGACAATACTATTCAGTACAATAATACCAATAATTTGTTATAGACTCTCTCTCTCTCTCTCTCTCTCTCTCTCTCTCTCTCTCTCTCTCTCTCTCTCTCTCTCTCTCACTTTCTAAATTGACAATACTATTCAGTACGATAATACCCATCATTTGTTACAGACTCTCTCTCTCTCTCTCTCTCTCTCTCTCTCTCTCTCTCTCTCTAAGTTGACAAAATACTGTTCAGTACGATAATACCAGTAATTTGTTACAGAATCCACCTCCTCTCTCTCTCTCTCTCTCTCTCTCTCTCTCTCTCTCTCTCTCTCTCTCAATTAACAATACTATTCAGTACGATAATAATAGTAATTTGTTACAGAATCCACCCCCCCACCTCTCCTCTCTCTCTCTCTCTCTCTCTCTCTCTCTCTCTCTCTCTCTCTCTCTCTCTCTCTCCAGAAAGTATGTTCCTATTCCTCACAACTAGGATAGATGAAACAAAGTCCCTTAACCACAACAATAAAAATTTAGCTCGATTCTCATAGCTGGCAAAAGTGGCCCATTAAGGATGGAACTACTGTCTTGAAAAGAGTCTGAGCAATCTTCTTAAAACCTAATGGAATTATCCTCTGTACGCTATTTTTATGTTGAGTCTATAACGTGAGGAAAGTCTTCTCTCTTTCTATTTTGTACTCAATGTTATACTTTAATAATTGCACTGTTATTTCTTACTAGTAGTGCCTGATGATCGTTCCTTATGAGCTTTAGTACCTCTCTCTCTCGCTCTCTCTCTCTCTCTCTTTCTCTCTCTCTCTCTCTCTCTCTCTCTCTCTCTCTCTGTCATACACACGCACACTCACATACATGCTAGTGGCTGATGAACGCTTGTTTTGAAATTTCCTCTCTCTCTCTCTCTCTCTCTCTCTCTCTCTCTCTCTCTCTCTCTCTCTCTCACACACACACACACATACACACACACACACACGCTAGTGCCTGATGAACGCTTGTTTTGAATTTTTACTTACCTCTCTCTCTCTTTCTCTCTCTCTCTCTCTCTCTCTCTCTCTCTCTCTCTCTCTCCAGTGCCTGATGAATGGTCCCTTTGAACTTTTGTACGTCAATCGCTCGCTCTCTCTCTCTCTCTCTCTCTCTCTCTCTCTCTCTCGTGGTCCTTTCTGTCTGAGTTACCAAAGGAGAATATTTGTCCTTTTTCTGCTTTAATCTAGTATTTTAAGTTAATTTGCAAAATGTTATTGGAATGTAGGATTGTTGTACCAAAGCTACGAAAATGAAAATTGCAAAAATAATCAGATGACAATTAATCCATTATACCAAAGATCTCAGAATACAGATATATTAGTCATTTAATTTCATAGTAATGGAAAAATTCATTCAATTGCCCGAATGTCTCCTTTATTGAAAGTTCAAGACTCTGTACAGTCATTATTTTTTTTATTCTGCATAATGGCTTTAAATTCTTTCCTTGTATTTTATCATTTTTTTTTATAATCTAAAGATAATCACGGTACAAATGATCATATTCTTCACCTCTCTTAGCAAAATACTTTTATTGAGATGAATTCAGCTCCGCTTTGTTCCTCCAGCAAAAAACCACCATTTGAAATTATTTTCGTTTTCAAATATCTCAGTTTTTAAAATTAAGGTTAAAATTCCTTTTTCCGGCATCTTTCCCTGGGGGTGGGTGGGGGTGGGGGTGGGGGGTTACGTTACATATTCCTTTCCTTTTCTTTCTTATCATTTTCATTTTATTTTAATGTCAGTACCCAACCAGATCTGAATATTAACCACAATGCCACTGATCAAAGTACAAAAAGGTCTAGATTCAAACAAACAGTTTTTGGACAATAATTCAATCTTTTCCAGATACCCACAAATTATAATCTCGTTCGTAGAATAAAATTAATAAAAAAATAATCAGTGTATTGCTGCATAAGATGATGTCAGTTTAGGATTGACTTGAGCTTCCAAATGCTCTTATAAAAACATCATACAATGTTTATGTCAACGATACATGACAATACATTACAGTTTACGTGCAATGAAAAACAAACGGAACCCAGTGCAAGGAAATCCATACCATAGAGAGAGAGAGAGAGAGAGAGAGAGAGAGAGAGAGAGAGAGAGGGTGGGGGGTTGTTTTCAAAGTGAAAATAATCTTTCCCCAGAGACAAACATCTATTGCGGAGTCACGCTTAGACCCAATAGCTTTAATGGTCCCAAAAGCATTCTGGAACATGATATTTCTTCTATTATTTTCTTTATTTTTTCGGTTTCACTGTGTTCTCAAGGAAAGAAGGGGATAAACTGATAGATGGTACTTGATACACATACACACCACTACGTATATATAGTATATATATATAGTATATATATATATATATAATATATATATATATATATATATATATATACATATATATAAAAGTTTGGTCAGGATTTGTATCCAGTGTTGGATTTTCTCGTGTTACGTTTTTTGTGTGTATGCATATATAATGTATGTCTATATATACTATATATATATATATATATATATATATATATATATAATATATAGTATATATATGATATATATATATATATATATATACTATATGCATTTATTTAAGAACCCATTTTATCATAATTTACTTCTAATAACTCATATATTTCCTTTAGAGACATCACTCATTCATAAAGATAATGACATTATATTATGGTTATTGATTATTGAAAATACCAGCAAATTCCTTCCGTCAATATTTAAAACGATCCGTTGAACGAAATCAAATAAAAATACAAGTTCACAGAATAATCAACATATTATTTTTTGCAAAACGGGAATTCGAGGAAGATTGCTCTTGGCTCCACCTTCCAAGGGAAAATTGCATATATATAGGGTGATTTACATTCCTTTGACGGGGAAAGCCATCAAAATGGTAATCATTTATAGCGAAAAAATGAAGACCTTGATAAAGAAATACAGAAATGTATTTCTTTTCCATCAAAATTAAATCGCATTCCTCAACGCGAAAAAAATCGTTTTAATGATAAATAACTTTCTTCTTTCTCTTCGTAGATTTTTTTTTCGTTCCTGTCCCTTTAATCTATTTTGCATCTGTGTCTGTACCTCCTCCTCCTCCTCCTCCTCCTCCTCCAACTCCTTCTTGTGTCAACTTTCTTCTTTCCTTTCCCTGCCATCAGCCCTAGCAGGTCCCTCGAAGCCGTCCAGTATTTGCAAGTCAAATGTTATCCAGAACTATTAGTGTCTGGGCTGGGAAGACTTTCTTGAAACTTGGGTCGATAAATGGTAAGACAAGAATTAAAGTCTACGACAATATAATAATAATAATAATAATAATAATAATAATAATAATAATAATAATAATAATAATAATAATAATAATAATAATAATAATATACTCGCCAGATGTAATATCAGAGAGAAAATAATTATTAGAAAAATAGATAAGACTATATACAACTTAAATGCTGCTGATGCCAGCAATATCTTTCCATAATACTTGTTGAAAGAGGGGTGTCCTTCCAGTAAATAATAATAATAATAATAATAATAATAATAAGTAATAATAATAATAATAATAATAATAATAATAATAAGAAGAAGAAGAAGAAGAAGAAGAAAGAAGAAATATGGCAAATACTAAACTGCTCAGTAATGATGGCGTTTATTACTTATTGTAATAATAATAATCATCATCATCATCATCCTCATCATCATAACATAATAGATATGGCAAATACTAAACTGCTTAGTAATGATGGCGTTTATTACTTATTGATTAAATATAATAATAATAATAATAATAATAATAATAATAATAATAATAATAATAATAATATATTGCTATTTCACATTGGGAATACACTCAGTACTCTCGAATGAACGTTGTCTTCCATTTGAGAGTCATGGGATCGATCCCAGCGTGAGGTAGAAATTTATTCCTATTACATACATGCTTGTGGGTTCATTATTTCATTAATAATAATGATAATAATAATATTATATTTGTTTCCATGGCATTTAATTTATATAGAATCTTTTCAATTCTTCTTATTGTCTTTTTCTCATCACCATGTAGCTGGTATATCAGATTTCCTAAGGACATATAAAGATTTCAGTTGTCATATGTTTATTTCCTCTGACGTGTCGACAGCAGCTCACAGGCAGTTATCTAAGGGAGTATACAAGAAAGTGAATCAAGATACGTGGTATACAGGTATTTATAGCAGGCAGGGCGTGTACAATCGGTGGGTAGGTCGGTAAGCAAGGATTTTGATTGGTCGTTGGTTTGTGACGAAATCTATCCCTAAGGCGTTGAGATCTATAATAACAATTGAAAAACAAATACACAATTATGTATAATTACATATATTTAAAGAGAAACCTGTACAAAGAGCTGTCTGGAATATGTCCGATTCCCATTTACAACCAGAAAAGGGGATTCGAACAGATTCCCGAAAGCTCTCTGTAGAGATTTCTCTTTAGATATATGCATACATATACATATCTGTGGATTTTAACTCATCTTGAAGTATTTTTTTCGAAAAATATAAAGATTAATAAGCTATTTTTTCTTGGCCGTTTTTCTTTCAGCGTCAAGTTATATCTGTAGTACAGTGGCATGCGGAGGGGCCAATTATAACTTTAATTTACTATTTCATGGTTGTGCTTTGATGGTAATTTGGAAGTTTTCAATTTTGGAGCGCCATCTTCTGTGGAAAAGTATGAACTCAAATAGTCACGAGAGCAAAATTCGCAAAATATTATTATTTTTTTCTTTTCTCTAAAACTGAAATCGAGTCGCCTGACTAAAACACAAGGGTATTTCATCCAACTTTTTGTTTGCTTTTTTTACGTTAACTTTGTCCAGTCTTTTCTTATTTAGTGTTATTTATAAACTCTCCTTCCAATCTCTTTTTCTCTAATTATGTGACAGTAATTTTAAAATTATATCTTTGACAGAAGAGGCTTTCTCTACAGATAAACTTTATAGGGAAACAGAACAAGAAAATATGTATTTCACTTCACAAAAAGAAATTTTAATGAGAAAAAAATTTACACAATAAAAAATAATATTTTGGCAACATGTGAGATGAGTTATATCTCTTTAATTGTAAAATTCGTCAAGGTAAAAGACCAGTGAGTCGGAATATGTTGCATTCAAAGAGTATCTACATATGGCATTTAAACTATAGAAAAATCACATGATCACTTATCTGTAATGCATGATTTAGTATTAATAACAGCTTGGTGTTGAATGAGGTATGCGTTCATTATTAACATTATTAATATAATAATAGTTATTGCGATGACGTCGGTGTGGAAATACTGTGTGCAATTTCCGTAGACTTTGTTCATCGTCATTACTCTGTTGTTTGGACACGACCAACTATTCAAGAATAAAAAATCTACTGGCTAATCACTCGTTTTTATTATTATTATTATTATTATTATCAAAGTTCAAGAAGGAAGTTGAGGAGACGTGAAAGAAACGTGAATATCATATATATATATATATATATATATATATATATATATATATATATATATATATATATATATATATATATATATATATATATGGGACATCGAGCTACAAATGTC
>NC_061087.1:26375521-26378021 GCF_015104395.2 Macrobrachium nipponense | reverse complement strand
TAGCTTTCCATAAGTAAAGTTTCATTAAGCTTTAGTTTAGTCACGAGGAGTTTTCTAGGTGATTTTGCTTGAATCCCCGGCCAAGGTTTCGTATATAGTTAATTTGCACAGTGTTTATTTACCAGGACTCTTTCTTTTGGAAGTTTTCGTTTAACAGAGGACCCTTCTTCAGTGCTTTCCTTATTTCCCCTGTCGACGAGAGAGAGAGAGAGAGAGAAGAGAGGAGAGAGGTATCGGCTCCTTAACTGAGGAGGTCATTCTTTATATCCAAGACTCTTTTCAAGTTGAAATTCCCGTGTTCCTGTACCCTGCAGCTTTTGTCATTATTTAAGGAGGACCTGTGAATTTGCTGTTTCTCTCGCTGTTTAGCCATCCCTTTTTAGTTGTCATTTCTCCAAGACAAAGCCAGCTCATTAGGAAATTAAATTCACTGTTATAGCAATTTAATTTATTTGTATGGCTTTAATTCTATTTTATCTCTGTTTCACTTCATATTCCACTAAATGGAACGGGACCCATATACTTAATAAGTTAAAAGTCTTTATTTTAACTATCACCTGTTTTTCCTTCAACACCTCCTCCCTCCCCCCTTTCCCTACTAATACCCCCTTGATCCGCTCACCCTGTCTTGGCCATTAAAAAGCTGGCCCTTGAAAAAAGTGGTGACGTTTCGTCCATAGGAAGGTCGTTGAATATTCACCCAAGAACATGTTCCATTTCAAACCCAGACCCCAGTCCAGGAATAGTTGCTCAAAATCTCCCCACTATTTTATTCAGGTTCCCATTCCCCAGACCCCCTCCACACCTAGAAATTTTAGAAGGAAAGAGGAGGAGACGGGAATAATGGAAAGGTGGTTTTGGGCAATAAAATGGCGAAGGATGCAAAGGTCGCGCGAGTTCTTTTCGGGTGTTCTTTTGAGAGGGCCGGATCCCAGCGTCTAAAATCTTCTCTCGCACCACATCCCCTTTGCAGCAACAGGATCAAGACGCCTTGGATCTGTGAAAAAAAGTCCTCTCTCTCTCTCTCTCTCTCTCTCTCTCTCTCTCTCTCTCTCTCACGTAGTATCCTTCCTTCTCCTCTTCCAGGGAAATTGCGCAGTGATGGTGTGTAAACAAGTTAACAAATTTCAAATCCAGTATATTTTCAGTAGTCATATGGTATTGTATATACTATGTATATCTATATCTATATATATATATATATATATATATATATATATATATATATATAATATATTTATATATCTTTATATGTATATCATATACATATGCATAATTATATATTATTCATATATATGAGTATATATACATATATATAGTATATACTATACCTAAAAATATATATACATACATCCATACACACACACACACATATATATATATATATATATATATATATATATATATATATATATATATATATATATATATATATATATATATATATATATGTGTGTGTGTGTGTGTGTACGTATATATATATATTATATATATATATATATCATATATATATATATATATATATATGTATATATAAAATATATATATATATATATATATATATATATATATATATATATATATATATTCTTTATGTCTATATAAATAAAATATATACTTATTTGTTTATATAGCCTTTATAAATGACACTTTGGTACTTTCATATATTAAGTCGTTCATCGAATTATCTTTTAGTCTACAATAAACTGATAAGAGGCCATTCCTTAACTAGTATTCAAAGTCTGGCCAGGAACTAAGGTAATTGTACAGTCTCTTCCAAACTTAGTATTATAAGCTCCAGAAGTTTCAGCAATTCTAAACACTCAGGTAAGGCTGCGTCCACAAGATTCAAACTAATTTAAACAATCAAGAACTTTAACTGAATTTAAATTGCCCCTGCTTATGCAAACGAAACGTGAATATTTTCGTTTATAAAAAATCGTTTTTTTAATGTAGACTCTTGTAATTATATATTTTATTGTTTAGGGCAGAATCTGCGTTTTTAAATTTTATAAATTTTGGTTATATAAATATTCGTTCAATTATTCCTCTTCAATTTATTGTCCTTGGTCATTTTCGAATATGTTTGCTTATGGATTCTAAACCTTGGTCTGGTATTATTTTTTGTGAATGAAACATGAAATACGATTTCTATGTTACATGTTAATAAAAGGAAATTCAATTACTTCATTTAAATTTAAATGTGATTTTATTTTTTTGCATTGGTCAAACTTATAATTTCATCTACCATCGAAATGCAAATTTGACCAACGAAAACGTATCCTATGCACTACTCATAATAGTCTTTTAATTACATTTATTCTGAATAAATAATATCCAGGTTTTAAAAAATCTTGTAAAGAAGAAAGAAAATATATCGTGAAATATTTCAAGAGTTATTGGTTTTGGGGAAATATGAGACTACGTACTGAAACTGAAAAGCCTATAAATAAGAACTCTTCCTTTATATGAGAGTCAGTTGTGCTGATAGTGAAAGAGA
>NC_061087.1:26368021-26373021 GCF_015104395.2 Macrobrachium nipponense | reverse complement strand
AGTAAAAAGCTTTAGATATTTTTTGAAAACATTTGCATAAACAAATAACTTTGTTTAAGACCAACAGGATCAGTAAAAAGCTTTAGATATTTTTTTAAACATTTGCATAAACAAGCAACTTTGTTCAAGACCAACAGGATCAGTAAAAAGATATAGATATTTTTTTTTTTAATATTTGGATAAACAAATTACTTTGTTTAACACCAACAGGATCAGTAAAAAGCTTTAAATATTTTTTAAACATTTGCATAAACAAATAACTTTAAGACCAACAGGATCAGTAAAAAGCTATAGATATATTTTTTAAACATTTGCATAAACAAACATCTTTGTTTAAGACCAACAGGATCAGCAAAAAGCTTTAGATATTTCTAAAACATTTGCATAAACAAATAACTTTATTTAAGACCAACAGGATCAGTAAAAAGCTATAGATATTTTTTTAAACATTTGCATAAACAAATAACTTTAAGACTAACAGGATCAGTAAAAACCTATAGATATTTCTTTTAAAACATTTGCATAAACAAACATCTTTGTTTAAGACCAACAGGATCTGTAAAAAACTATAGATATTTCTTTTAAAACATTTGCATAAACAAACATCTTTGTTTAAGACCAACAGGATCAGTAAAAGCCGAAGAAAACACTTGAATGTGGCTAAGCTCACGAAGAAAAAAAAATCTTTCTCGGTCCATTGGTTACAAGACCAAGTGGCACCCAAGAGTCAAAACTTAACAGCCTTCGGCACTCCCATGAAATAAAGTTTTTGGTCAGTGTTGTAAACTTTTTTTCCTTCCCTTCCACCAGTAGCCTTCGCCATATATGGGGAAATGGGACAGTGGGGAGAGGGAGAGAAAGATCTGTAAATGGTAGATAATGTGAAATGAGAAGAGAGAAGGACACCGTTGGCAATGAAATTCATGTGCCAAACTAAGGGAGAAACAAATTTTACAAAGAGCAACTCATATTTCAAAAAAAGGAATCTTTTGTAAGAAAATCTATAATAGGTGCCAAGTGCCCTCAAAATGTTGTATGCAAAGAATGAAAAAACCCCAGTCAAGTAAAATCAGGGAGAGTTCTGTTTAAAAATAAAGAATTATTAAGAAAACCATGAAGAATTATTTAAAACACGAAAAATTACTAAGAAAATTTGAAGAATAATTAAGAAATAGGAAGAATTATTAAGAAAATTGGAAGAATAATTAAGAAAAAAGAAGAATTATTCAAAAAAATAATCATTTAAAAAATATGAAGAATTATTTAAAAGGCACGAAGAATTATTTAGGAAAATATGAAGAATTATTAAAAGAAAAAGGAAGAATTATCGAAAAACATGTAGACTTACTGAAAAACAAGAAGAATATTTAAAAAAATGGAGAATTATTTACTCATCCGACGTTCCCACATTCCTGCAACCAGCCAATTTATATATAAAATTATGACCCCAAGACACCGCCCTGTAATACCGCGAGACACAACGAGAACCCTAATTACAAACCAATTTGCTTAATTGGCCATTCCCCGTTTCCCCATACACGAGGGTTTATACTGCATATAAGTGGCAAGTGAGCCGTTATTCATTTGTCACTGTTTGGTATATATATATATATATATATATATATATATATATATATATATATATATATATATATATATATATATATATAAGAGAGAGTAGAGAGAGAGAGAGAGAGAGAGAGAGAGAGAGAGAGAGAGAGCTGATAGTGCATTCAAACATTATTTACTTCTTTTCCAATAATTTATTTCACTTGATGTAACTCATCGTCTTCCACATAACTATTTCTTTTCTCTTTATTTCATGACCAGCTTAAATCCTTAAGAACACAAGACCATAATTTTTTAAATGTCCCTGTCTTACCAGGTAGTATGGGGCTGGGGAGAGAGAGAGAGAGAGAGAGAGAGAGAGAGAGAGAGAGAGAGAGAGCCGAGAGAGAGCGAGAGAGAGGAGGAAACGACTGCCTGAAACTTGAATTATAGCAACCACTAGGAAGACTTCGAGTGTCATCATATCTACAAGCAAGAGGGGTGTTGACAATTATGGCACGAAACTTAAAATTTATATTTCATTAAAGTATAAACCTCTTTTTAACAGTTATCAGTTCATCACTCTCCAATTTCGTTAACTCTCCCAATAGAAACATTGTGCTTTATGAGATGTATACCGCTTGATTTTGTAGAGGATTATTTTTTCCACTGTAATAAATTGAACTTGTCCTGCAATTAATCAAGAAATTTTAAGCCCAGGGAAGTGGAATCTTTCTTTTATAAGCTTTATTGATGTCCAATTCTCTTTGGGAAGGAAAAAACGCCCATCAGATGGACTGCCGGATAAAGCGTGGAAAAGAAAAATATATTAATTTATCCACGACAGATGTTATCCGGTCATCATATGTCATAGATTCTTATATATTAACTTCTTCTTAATCGTCTATCTAACACTTTTGAAGATTAAAAAGCTCTCGGTGTTCTATGTTGATTGGCCGAGTAATATTTCTGAGGACGACCGAGATCTTGTTAATTGATTGGCAGTAAATATAGGGGAGTATATAGGTATGTGCTGGTAGTAATCTTAGACATATGAACCATTTCATATGGTGTGATTCAGAATTATATTTTCTATCACTTTATCACAATGTCTGTTCCCCTCGCCAGTCTCTCTCTCTCTCTCTCTCTCTCTCTCTCTCTCTCTCTCTCTCTCTCTCTCTCATTTTATTCTATAACGATATGTACAATTCAGTATCATTATTTTATTCTATAACGATATTTACAATTCAGTTGTACGGGAGTTTATTTTCTCGCCCGCAACAGTCAATTACTTTCTAGTTTGCGTAAGTTCTATATATTTTGCCCTTTTTAACATTTACTGAATAATTCTTAACATCATTAAATCCAAATATCAATATATATATATATATATATATATATATATATATATATATATATATATATATATATATATATATATATATATATATATATATATATATATATATATATATATATATATATATATATATATATATATATATATATATATATAGATATATATATATATATATATATATATATATATATATATCTATATATATATATATATATATATATATATATATATATATATATATATATATATATATATATATATATATATATATATATAGATATATATATATATATATATATATACCCCTTTTGGATTGCCAAAGAAATGTGAAGGTTTCAATCTACATAACATACGATTAAAAGATCATGGCTATCTGAAATTAATCTAGAAGTGTAAAAAATAAAAATAAGAATAATAATAATAATAAATGAACAAGCGTTTTGCAAGAGACTGAGATATGCATCTGTGCAATGAAATTGCAAGAAAGAAGCTTTTAACGTTATTGCTCGACGGCAAAAAAGAAAAAAAAGAGAAAACGACTTTCTTGTCATCTTTGCATCGCCAGTAACATATTATCCATTATTGCGTTACTGAATTATCCCCGTCTTTCTGGAAGCAATCGTTTTCTGTTCAATTTTACGCAAAGCACTTGTTTCACTCCCTCTAATGGATTATCTTATGACGGATGCGAGGTTATTGCTAAAGGCCTACGGCGCATTTGAATTGCAACATTTCTCCTCCGTAACTCTGGAAATGATGGCTGGGTCGTACTGACTTGCAATTTTCTCTTTTTTTATTTTGTTTTTTTGTTTTTTTATTTTTATTTTATTGTTATTGTTATTGCCTTGCATGGCCCAGTTGTAATGGGCTTATATCTCCATAGGAATTCTATTTTATTTTTACTTCTAACTAAATGTGTGTATGGATGTGTGTGTGTGTGTGTTTGTGTGTGTATGTATATATAAAATATAAATACCCACGCACGCGCACACACACACACACACACACCACACACACACACACATATATATATATATATATATATATATATATATATATATATATATATATATATATATAGTATATATATATATATATGTGTGTGTGTGTGTGTGTGTGTGTGTGTGTGTTTGTGCGTGTTTTAAAAATATCACATGCATACACACACACACACACAGCTGGTACGTATTTGAAGGCCATCTGTAGCCATTCCACTAATTTCACTAATTAACGTTGATTTAAATTCGCGAATGTAGTATGATAAATCAGCACGACCTTTCGAGTCCTAATGACATACATTATTCATCCGTCAAGATTAATGAACGCGAAATGTTATTTCGCTCATTAAAGCAGATATTATTTGCCTTTTTATTAATAGGATATTTTTCCTTTGGTGCGAAGATAATGCTTTATAAAACACAAGCTTTAGTATTAAAAAAAAAAATTTGTTATTATACAGGTAACTTTAATGATTTACACAAAATAATGCCTTATAAAACACAGGCTTTAGTATTTTTCAAAAAAATATTTGTTATTATACAAGTAACTTTAATGATTTAGACAAAATAATGCCTTACAAAACACAAACTTTTGTATTTTTCAAAAAAATATTTATGTCTTTATCATACAAGTAACTCAAATGATATAGACAAAATAATGCCTTATAAAACACAAGAGTTTGTATTTTTCCAAAAAATATTTGTCTTTATCGTATAAGTAACTTTAATGGTATAGAGAAAATAATGCGTTATAAAACACAAACTTTTGTACTTTTCAAAAAAATATTTGTCTTTATCATACAGGTAACTTTAACGATTTAGATAAAATAAGGCCTCATTTAACACAAGCTTTTGTACGTTTTTCATATTTTTGTCATAAAATCAATTTTATTCATTGAGTTTGACGGCAAAATCTCTCATTGTTATTTCTGTGATAACGAGAAAGTTTTCTGTTAATTTTATTATGGCGAAAAAAACAATTCTTTTTAAATATTTATATCTTTGTCATAGGATTAACTTTATTCTTTGACTATGACAACATAACTCTCTTTGGTTTTTCTTTTTTTTATATTGATATGATTATTGTAAGATGA
>NC_061087.1:26358021-26360521 GCF_015104395.2 Macrobrachium nipponense | reverse complement strand
TTTTCACATCCCTGGTTCGTCAAGAGTTGCATGATATGCTGTTTATTACGTCAATTTTTGTTGATTATCCACTTTATCCTGCCCTGTCGTTTTTTTTTTTTTTTTTTTTTTTTTTTTTTTTTTTTTTACTATGGAATCAGTGCATAACGATTATTTTTTTTCCATACCTAAAACTGACAGTCAAGAAAGGAGAGAAATAGATTGAGGTGGAAGAAATCTTTGATTGTACTCGTATGCTCATAGACTGTTTCCAAAACGTATCTCATACAAAAATCCATAAAAATCACTTTTTTATGGAATATATAGCCAGTGGTATTTCAGTTTTCCATTTATAACTAATACTAAGAAAATTAAAAGCAAATTTATCTGGAGAAAGCTAGTAAAACACTCATCATCACTGATAAATAGAACAAACGGAGTCACGTATTCTTTCAGTGAAGGCAGAAATATTAAAATTTTTATTATATAAAACAGATTTCTACATTCTGTTTATTGAGTTTATTTCTCTATTCAGACACGTATTTTGTGCTCTTGCCAAGAAGTAAATTTATCCTTAACGATAATTATTGCTTTATTGCTTCATCTCCATTACAATCTTAATTAACTTTTGGGGGAATCTTAAGTCTGGCATGAAAAGAATCAGCTATCAGTAGAGTCAGCACGGGATTTATGTCACCAGGAAATATATTCAGTATATCAGGAATTTTGTAATATTTCTTTCGAAGTATTCTTGCATTATTTTCTGTGCGAGGAAAATATTTCTGGCACTTAATTGCATAAATATTTTGTACGACGAAGAATATTTATGTGGGTTCGTTAAAAATTTTTTTATCATTTTTTTTTCAAAGTATTGTTGAATTACTTACATAAATATTTTATATGACAAAGAATATTTATGAAGGATCATTAACAAAAATTTGTCCCATTAAATTTTTTTTTTTTTAATTTTTCCCAAATTATTATTGCATAACTCTCTGTACCAGGAAATTATTTCTGGCACATTATTACATAAATATTTTATATGACAAAGAATATCTACGTAGGGTCATTAACAAAATTGTTTTCAAGTTTTTTCAAAGTATCATTGCATTACTCTGAACCAGAAAATTGTTTCTGGTGCATGATTACATAAGTATTTTATAAGACAGAAAATATTTACGTAGGTTCATTAACAAAATTGTTATTTTTTTTTTCAAAATATCATTGCACTAATTTCTGTACCAGAAAATTATTTCTGGCACGTTCTTACATAAATATTTTATACGGCAAAGAATATTTTATACGACAAAGAATATTTATGAAGGTTCATTATTAAATTTGTTTTAATTTTTTTTTTTTTTTTTTCAACGTATTGTTGCATTTATTTTCTGTACCAGAAAATTATTTATGGTGGATGATTCCATAACTATTTTATACGACAAAGAATATTTACGTAAGCTTCAGTAACAAAATTATTATCAAGGGATTATCATCTACTGCATTTAACATAAAAAGCTGACAAAAATTAAAGCATCAGGGAAAACCCCCAATAGCTGGCGTCAGTAACTAATGACCATTCGGACTCTCAATTCATTCCCGTTGCGGATCATTACCGTGTCTTTTTTTTTTCTCGTACCCGGAACCAAATCTCGCATTCGTCAATTGAGCGATGCAATAGCACAATTGCGAATGTCAGTGCCATGACGCAAAGGTATTAGAGTGCCACATAAATTTACCTCAAACTAAAGACGAGTTTGAAATGGTACTGAAACATGGATGGGACGGGAAAGAGATGGAAGGGTAGATGGAAAAGCGAAAATTATTATTATTATTATTATTATTATTATTATTATTATTATTATTATTATTATTATTATTATTATTATTATTATTAAGTAGATCAAACCTATTCATATTGAACAAGCCACCCATAAGGGCCACTGACTTGAAATTCCAGCTTCCAAAGAACATAGTGTTCACCAGGAAGAGGTAAACGGAAATGAGAGATCCCACTTATTAAAAAAAAATAAATGAACGTAGTGAATAGATAAAAATCTATTAAAATACAAGGAGAATGGTATTAAGGCAGTAATACATTGCACTGCATAAAGAGAGAGTCAAGAATAAATCATGAAACTGACAAGTGAATAGAAAATTTAGATTTAGTGAAGAGTTAGGAAATATAAAAGAGAAGAAAAAAAAAAACAGATTATGTAGTGTATAATTTCATTTACTTTTTGACAGATTGGGGGAAAGGGGAATAGGAACTGAAACAACCAAACAAATAAAGCATTTAATGCTTAAAATTATATAAAAAAAATAAAGAAATTTTCTTCGCGCCTTAAATACATAAACACAGTATTTAAATACCCGCCAACCAAGGACCCCGTTACAGTAAACCCCGGGGTCGGTGTAAATGGCCTGAGTGAATGGAGGGAGAGGATGGGGGTATTTAAACCATTCACTCGCCGGGAAGAATTTAAAGGTATTCATTTAAACTGCGCTATTTGATTCAACGGAA
>NC_061087.1:26354714-26357521 GCF_015104395.2 Macrobrachium nipponense | reverse complement strand
CCGTTTCGGATGAGCCGTTTCCATCTATTCTATCTTGCGCTTCTGCCTCATCAATTCCCTTCTCATGTAAATCTCCTCTCACACAGTCCTTCCATCTCTTTCTTGGTCTCCCTCTCTTTCTTCTTCCTTGCACCTCCACTCCCATAGTATGTCTCCCAGCGTGGTCTCATCTCTCCTCAACAGGTGTCATACCATCTCAGCCTCCCCTCCTGCACTTTCTTTGATACTTCACCACCTTAGTTGACCCCCTTATGTAGTCATTTCTGATCCTATCCCACTCTTGTTACCCCAGACATCACCTAAGCATTCTCATTTCTGCCACATCCATCTTCTTCTGCTCTGCTTTTCTCATGCTTGCTGTTTCCTCCGTACCATACAGCATTGCTGTTCTTACCACCGTCTTGTGAAATTTTCCTTTTAACCTAAGCGGCACTCTTTTGTCACAGAGAACTCCCGAGGCCGCTCTCCAGTTGTTCCAGCCTGCCTGTACCCGATGTTTTACTTCTTCTTCCATACTTCCTCCAGCGTTAACAAAGATCCCAAATACTTAAACTTATCAACTCTCCTTATTTGCTCTCCACCAAGCTGAATACTTTCTCTATCATCCCCCCCCTCAGTGGTGGTACACATATATTCTGTCTTGGATCTACTTATTCTCATTCCTCTGTCCTCCAGTACTTGTTCTCCATCTTTCCAATTTCACTTCCAGATCTTCCCTGCTCTCTGCACACAGAACAATATCATCCGCATACAATATGTTCCATGGTACTGTCTCCCTTACTTCCTCTATTATAACATCCATCACTATGTTAAAGATAAATGGGCTCAGAGCCGACCCGTGGTGTAATCCTACTCTCACCTCAAAACCTTCTGTCTCCCCAACACTGCTCCTCACTCTGGTAAATACATTCCGGTACATCTCTTGTATCAATCGCACATACTTCTCTGGCACCATCTTCTCCCTCAGGCTCCTCCATACCTCTTGTCTCGGGACTCTGTCATAAGCCTTTTCAAGGTCAATGAATACCATATGTAGGTCCCTTTGTCTTTCCCCGAATTTCTCCATTATTTGCCTCAGACAAAATATACCATGTGTTCCCCGTTCCCTTCATAAATCATCTGCTCTTTACCTATTTGTACTTCTTCTCTCAGTCTAGCATCTATCATCCTTTCCAGTATCTTCAAAAGTGTGGGACATCAATTTAATGCCCCTATATTACCACACTCTTGGACATCGCCTTTCCCTTTAAAAATTGGGATCAATATACTCCCCACGCCATCATTTGGTATCTTTTCCTGTTCAAGGATCTTTATCATAAGATCGTACAGTATATCCACTCCTTCATCTCCTAATGCTTTCCATGCCTCCACCGGGATCATGTCTGGTCCGGTTGCCTTCCATTCTTCATCTTCTTCAGTGCATTTAGTACTCTTGCCTAGAAAACCTCATTACCATGCCAATGTTCACTTGCCCATCCTCTCTTATTAGTCTATTATTTTCTTCATTTAACAACTGTTCGAAATATTCTTTCCATCTCTTCACAATGTCTTCCTCCTTTCTAAGCACTACACCCTCTTGATTCTTTTATTGTTTGATGTGTGTTATATCTTTGGTGCTCTTATTTCTAGCCTTTGATAGCTTCATCATCTTCTTTAATCCTTTAATATATATATATATATATATATATATATATATATATATATATATATATATATATATAGTATATATATACATATATATGTTTATATATGTACAGATTTAGTCCTTAAACATCCATTTTCATAGCAATTAAATAAAAAAAATCAACGGAACACAAGAAAAATCACAGACAGACAGCCATATATTCAAAACTCAAACACACGTCGAGAAAAAGCCTGCTTGCTTGTACAATTGCCCCATAAATATTCAGGAACGCGTAATTAATGTAAGTCACAGAAATATTTTTCGTTCCATTGAATTATGCTAATTTGATTGGCAATACTAACTTATTCAGAGGCGCGCGTAGTTCTTTTTTTTTTTTTTTTAATAGTGCTGGATGTGGGGCGGAATAATTTTGAGTGGGAATTCTGACGTTTTCATAAATAATTGATTAGATATCTTAAAATCATATCCCTTTCAACTCGGGTAAAACCAATTACATTTGTCGCTGGGTTTTTCAAGGTAGGTCTCCAATACAAGATCATGATTGCATTTCTGAAGTGTGACCCTTCTTGGTAAGAATGTATAATATGCTCTGTATGTTGAAAATGAAATAAAATTCTTATTTTTTACTCTTACAATACAACAACGAATGATTAAAAATCTGAAGAGCTTTGTGAGTAATGGTCACTTAGTTATGTCAACAATAAATCGTATCAATAACAGAGAGTCATTATTTAATATTTATGAAGTGTAACAAATATTATACATTTGTAACACGATGCTAATAATATATAAACACAGTAACTATTTGCAAATGAAGCGTATTTCTCGATTTATTCGACCGTATTTAACGACAATATGAACAGATAAAGACGAATATGACATTTGTATATATATGTAGGTATGTATGTATGTATATATATATATATATATATATATATATATATATATATATATATATATATGTATATATATGTATATATATACATACATATATATATATATATATATATATATATATATATATATATAATATATACATATATAAACATAGATATATAGAGAGAGAGAGAGAGAGAGAGAGAGAGAGAGAGAGAGAGAGATATTTCAAAGATATCAGCAATACTAAAGACGACGTTGACCCTTGATAAAAAAAATAATGAAA
>NC_061087.1:26347214-26349714 GCF_015104395.2 Macrobrachium nipponense | reverse complement strand
CTTCAAATGCACGATTACAAATTATATTCGAATGATTTAAACTGCGATCCATTAATATTCGTTAAAGATACGGCTTTGCATAACGACCTTGAATTCGTGCAATAGATTGTACTTGTTTTAGTTTTAGCGATTATATATAAACACACACACACACACACCACACACACACACAACAACACACACATATATATATATATATATATATATATATATATATATATATATATATATATATATATATATATATTTATATATATATTTAATATTTATTGGTTTGTGTGTATACATACATACATACATACACACACACACATATGTATATATATATATATATATATTATATATATATATATATATCTATATATATATATATATATATATATATATATATATAAATATGTTGCGTGTGAAAAATTCAATTATTGTTGTTCGAATATTCAATTAAGAACACGTCACCATGCAGTGGTTTGTAATAGATTTTGATACTAGTTGCTTGAAAAAAATGAATAGGTATGTTAAAGCACAATGTCGTTTATATGACAGTTTTGAATATCCACCAGACGTCACACACACAGCCATAACTCTCTACAGAACCTAAAAGTTAAGGTTTAGTCTTGGAGTGAAGGAATTCCTGTATGCAGAGGTCATGATCCTAGGAATGTTGAAGCCACAAAGCATTTTCTCGAATACATTTGGAAAATTAACAGTGCACGGATTACTATGCACTGTCTCATTTCCACACAGTCTGCATGAGACTCGTGTCAACATCTAATAAGTCTCCTGTGTTGAGGGAGACTTAGGAGAGCATGGCTCAACATTTACCTCAGCTTGCTGTCAAAATATTCTACAGCCCTAATGTCAGGAAAAGTGATTTAGATAATTTATTTAAACGAATGACTGACTCTTCGTTTTCTTTTTAGTTTCATTATTGGTGTTTTGTCTTGTTTTTTCTAAAGGTTTTGCATTTGCTGAAATTACTAGGATGAATATAAATAAATGCTATTTTAAATTGAATGTTATTGGTTAGCTACGTACGTGCAATGCGATATTATTTAATATTGAAGCTTCCTTCTCTCTCTCTGTCTCTGTCTCTGTCTCTCTCTCTCTCTCTCTCTCTCTCTCTTCTCTGTCAGTTAATGTTGAAGCCTCCTCTCTCTCTCTCTCTCTCTCTCTCTCTCTCTCTCTCTCTCTCTCTCTCTCTCTCTCTCTCTCATTCTTAACAAATGAAACGTTGTTTTAATTAATGGAAAATTGTCAATTATTATAGAGAATAGCTCCTAAAATATTCTAATTCTACACGAAAATAAATATGAACAACTTGAAATTTAAACCATGAAATGGACGAAAAGTTAACCAGACAGAGATAAATTTTTTATAGCTTCTTCCATTTAGTATTTAATATTATTTCCTGAATACCCTTTCACTGTGGATATCACTATATATACGTAGTATATATTATATATATATATATATATATAATATAGTATATATATATATATATATATATATATAATATATATATAATATTATTGATATATATATATATATATATATATATATATATATATATATATAGTATATATACTATATATATATAATATATATATATATTTACCTACTTTATTAGAACTCCCCGGCTCCTGGGAAGTCGTCATAATGATCATGATGCCCCCAGAGAGTAATTGGTATTGAGTCGTTGAAGAATCTTCATTAGGAGTCATCTGGTACGAATCTATTTTAAAATATAAAAATTGTAAAATATAAACAAAGAAAAATTCTACCTTTCATGATTAAAATAATCATAAAATACAGATATTGTTGGGTACAAACAAACAAAGAAAAAAAAATCGCACGTCAAATAGAAGACACCTCCCTAAATTAGAAAGCGAGGGACGTGAGTTACTTTTTTTCTACGGCTTTCTAAAAGAGAAAGTGAGAAACTTCACTTTTTCTTCTCTCGTTCTCTCGAACTGAAAGGTGACGACGTTCGAAGCACCGAGGACGAAGGTAATGAAAAATTTCAGAGCGCAAATATTTGAGTTGCTATCAAAGTTGGATCAGGTCCTTTGTGCATTACTAAGGCCCAGCCGGGAAAATTCGACTGACACTCCGTCGCCCAGAAAAGTCACAATGGATAAATCTTAGATAAACCATCTCGGTAAAAAAAAAAATAAATAAATAAACTGTGTGATACATCGAGCGAAATCTACGTAGAGTTTTGTAAAAAAGCCTATTTTCAATTTGGTTGATATGCAGTATGATTGCGACAATCATACTTATTAGTATGATCGTCGCGATCATACTGCTTAGTATGGTTACGACAGTCATACTGCTTAATATGGTTACGACAGTCATACTTAATAGTATGATTGCCGCGATCATACTACTTAGTATGGTTACGACAACCATACTTAATTAGTATGATATTACGGCAATCATACTAAGCACTACGATTACGGCAATCATATTGCAAAGTATGAGTATAAAAATCATGCTCCTT
>NC_061087.1:26327214-26334714 GCF_015104395.2 Macrobrachium nipponense | reverse complement strand
TCAGCTCAGTAAGTCGTTAAAAACTTTTTTTTTGCCCTCCCAAATATAAATTTTTTTACATAATTTTTAAAAAGAATAGAGAAAAAGGAAAATGAGAGAGAGAGAGAGAGAGAGAGAGAGAGAGAGAGAGAGAGAGAGAGAGAGAGAGAGAAATGGTAATGATTTTTTTTTTTTTTTTTTGTGCAGTGAAATGTATCAATCACAGTGTGTGGACACGAAGGGACTTCGGATTTTTTCCTTTTTTTTTTTTTTTTTTTTTACAGTTTTGCTTATAGCTTTTATTCTGTAAACTCTTTTGGTACTTCTGGAATCACTCTTATCGGGGGAAAAAATGATTTGTCTTACTGCTGTTACAAGTGCTTGTCTTTTTGTCTATAGAGCAATACTGATTGTGAAGGAAACATATTCATTTGTTTTTCTTAGCATCAGATTGGAACCAATCCTACACAAATACACACACACACACACACACACACACACACACACACACACACACACACACACATACACACATATATATATATATATATATATATATATATGTATATATATATATATATATATATATATATATAATGTATGCATATATATAACTTTGATCTATGGTAAGTGTTGATATGCTAGCTACCCCATCTACTGATATACTGTGAGATTTATCAATTCATCAACTGCCCCTTTATCCCTATTATGCAAAAAGAGTCATTTTCCTCATGACTATCTGTCAAAAGTTAGCAAGAAAACCCTATATTGGAAAACTGGTGTCCTGAAACGTACCTACAAAACAAAAACGATGATTTCATGATTGAAATCAGCGAGTTTTGTGCTAATATATACTAATATACTTAGAAATTAAAGACGCGCTTCGAAAAGTAGTTATTAGAATGTAATGTAAATCCATTTGTGATCAGTGATGTTAGTCATTTCTTTAACGTTACCTGAGGTTCCTCGTTGGACAAGTTCCGTAGTCCCAAGTTCAATTCCCAGCTCTGCCAACATGAAGTCAGAGGAATTAGTTTCTGGTGATTAGAAATTCATTTCTAGATTTAATGTAGTTCGGATCCCACAATAAGCTGTAGGTCCCGTTGATAGGTAACTAATTGGTTCCTAGCCACGTAAAATATCGAATCCTTGGGGCCAGCCCTAGAGTAGCTGTTAATCAGCTCACTGGTCTGGTTAAACTAAGATATACTTTTTTTTTTTTTTCAATTAACGGTAAGGTTGTCAAACTTAAGCATACGTCACTAAGCAGGTATGTCCCGTTGTCCACACAGTCACAAGCCCACATAATTTTAATCTATTTTCAAATCCTTCTGAAACCTTCATTTATGAAGAGCGTACGTCACTAAGCAGGTATTTCACGTTGCCCACACAGTCACAAGTCCACAGAATTTTAATCTATTTCCAAATCCTTCTGAAATTTTCATTTATGAAAATAACGGAGGGACTTCAAAATCATTCCACACAGGAATTGCACCAAAGCGAGCCAACTAAACTCTCACCCTTGTAGGTCACATCTGAATAGCAATTCCCTCGACATGAATCCCAAATATGCCCTTGTACGTAACTCCACAAACCACGCAGACAGGTGAGGTTAAACGTCGTATTTCTGAAACCCAGTTTGACGTTTATTTCGTAAATTACACATTTCTTTTCGGGAACTTCATGATACTTGACCCATAACCAGCTTTTATGCCATAAGGGTGGGAGATGGGATTATTTTCACAATTTGAATGAATTTAAGTTTTATAGTTTCATTATTTTATCACTGCAGTTAAACTTCTCACTATATGTCGAAATCACAATGGAAGCAGTGAAATCAACGAAGGATATTATTATAATTCATTGGAAATGAAGATTCCTTTTTTATAAGATAGACCACCTAGCTAAAATATGTATTTTGAACGTGAGTAATTAACAATTCAGATTTAAATGAATACTCAATATTTGAATGCGCAAAGAAATCAGCTTATTCCCAGGGAATATTGTGAACCCCATTCAACAGGAATATAGCCCAAGGGTAGTCATCAAACATGATGATTTTATCAGAATCTGTTAATACATTTTAAAATTCTCTCACGCTTACCGTATCCCATTTTAAACCTCGCTAAATATCGCATCGTAAAAGAACCTTTATGAATTGTGGAATCTATTTTTTTTTCTCTTTTATCGGACTAACTCTAACCCTTTATTTCCTTTTCAATTTACACTTTCGTTTGTGTCCCGTTTATCACTCCTATTTCTGTGACTCCGAGAGACAGCAAAGGGTGGTTGGTAAGGCCTGGCAAACAAATGCCCCTGTTTTTCTTCTATGATCTCGGTAATAACCTTGATGGTGCCAGATACATCAACGAGACAAGACATAAGCGGCAGAGAGTTATGCATCTTGGCTCTCTCTCTCTCTCTCTCTCTCTCTCTCTCTCTCTCTCTCTCCTCTCTCTCTCTCCTTTTGTCACTTCCCGGAATATTGTACATGTAAGCTCTCTCTCTCTTCTCTCTTCTCTCTCTCTCTCTCTCTCTCTCTCTCTGGGTTATAAGCTCTCTCTCTCTCTCTCTCTCTCTCTCTCTCCTCTCTCTCTCCTTATGTCAATTTATATCCAAGTTCCCGGAATATTGTACATGTAAGCTCTCTCTCTCTCTCTCTCTCTCTCTCTCTCTCTCTCTCTCTCTCTCTCTGGTATATAAGCTCTCTCTCTCTCTCTCTCTCTCTGGTATATAAGCTCTCTCTCTCTCTCTCTCTCTCTCTCTCTCTCTCTCTCTCTCTCTCCTGTCACTTCGCATGTTCTAATAATCCCTAACTTTTACCTTAATGTCTTTATGAGGTGGACGTCCCCCTTTCCCCTCATTTATCATTCTTTCGACGCTTCGTTTCTTTATTATCTTTTCCTTCTCTCTCTCCACTTCTCCCTTTCTTGCTCAGTGTAGCTCTCAACCCCTGCTGAAAGTGATATACTGGCAGGTGGAACACCCAGGAGAGAGAGAGAGAGAGAGAGAGAGAGAGAGAGAGAGAGAGAACTGCAAGAAACCACGTAACCAAGGAGCTTAATGTCGAGGAATTAGTATTGGAAATATTTAAATTCTTCTTGGGATATTTGTGATTTTTTGGGGACCCTTGTTCAGCGTCTCTCTCTCTCTCTCTCTCTCTCTCTCCACGGTATTTTTGCATCTAAGTACCCTGTTTTTTTCTGTCTTGTCATCTCGCATCCAAGTTCTCTCTCTCTCTCTCTCTCTCTCTCTCTCTCTCTCTCTCTCTCTCTCTCTCTCTTTGTATATAAGTGTATGAACTGCATTACTAACTTTTAACTTGGCTCGTGTGGAGGTATAGATATTTGTAAATAGTATCTTAGCCATTTTGTTTTCTTATCGGAATTTTTTTCATGTGCTACTTATGAAAGTGAGATTCATTACTTGATGTTACGTAGGAGACAGTAAGTAAATACAGTTTCATACATGCATTGGGATGATTCGCATTTAATAAATGTGTCTAAGGGATGAACCAATTCACATAAAAATATGCCTGTAATGTTATATAGTTACTAGGACAATCTAATACCAATAGCAGTGACGTGAGTAAGTAGATGCATTTCCTGACCTGTTCTCCAGTTGAGAAATGGCATATTCAGAATAGCATCAACGAATATCAATATTCATTAAATCCACTATTATGTTTCGTCATTACGACTCCGGAAGAGGCTGTCAACCATTCATTATTCCGAAGCAGACAGACAGAATATTAAATTAGCAATTCAAACGCAAATTTCTTTTTTGGGGAGAAATTTCCATCATTGCTCAGGAGCTTTTTGAAGTCTGTCATTTTCTTTTTTATGGAAATCTATAATGAATATTTCTTGTCGTATTATGGGAATTTCTGTTTGGTAATGAGGTTTATCAACAATAATTCAATATCATGAAGAAAGCATCGCCTATATAAGGGAATTGTTATAACAAATTATAAAAAAAAATAATAAATAAATCTATGGGCAGCAAATCTATGGAAATGAACAAACCCAAAGAAGATTATGAATCGAAATGTAATTAATCAATTTATTATTATATAAATACTAAATAAATAAATAAGTAGATAAATATATATAAATGAACAAAATAACAGTCCATTATTGATACTAGATTTTAGATATTCTTATTCCTCAAAATTTGAAAAGGTACATAAAAGTTTAAAGATGGCTGTAAATATATTCAACCTGTAAACCTTGCATATGTGTAATCTATATATCTAGAAGATTCGAACCAGCGGACTGAGGAGAAATCAGGACTTCAGTGACGCTGGTTCGAATCCACGAGAGGACGAAGTTATCACCAACTAAAAAATCCCCCTTCAATTAACATACATAAAATAAAATATTAATTCTGAGGTAGAGCAAATTTGATATTACAGGACATTTGCAGCTTAATGCATGTAGTATATGAATCACGATGATGTGATAAAAATCCACACACACACACACACAATGTATTATATATATATATATATATATATATATATATATATATATATATATATATATATATATATATATATATATAAAATCCTATTCTAAAAATAAAATTAACATGACCCAGGATCTGGGCCAAAATCAAAATTAAATTTAAGGCTTGCTGTATTTCAAAAGAACTAAATTTCACTATATGTTGGTCTGATATCTTGCCAAAAATTTAACATATGCGTTGATGAGGCACGCAGGACATGGGGAATGGTGACAGGAATATGGATGCCATAACATTAATTTCTTGTCGTTTTCTTGTCGTGTGTTTTTTTTTTTTTTTTTTTTTTTTTTATAAAAAAACTTATCCAGAGTTTAGTATATCTTCAAAGAAGCTAAGAACATTCTAGAACTGTTTTGGGATTTCACTGTTTTTTTTTTTTATTTCTATTTATTTTTTTATTTACATAACCTAGTTGCGTTTGCTCGCAACACCAAGCAGGCTGCTGTTGTCGTCTGCGCCAACCGCCTATAGCACTGCCATTACGCTTAGCAACATATCGAAAATATCCACCCTATAACAGAGTCTTTAAACTCAGAATAATCAGAATAATAAACTTTAAAGTCTCTAAGTCACGGAAACGGTAGATCTCTTCACAGAACGACCAGAAAAATACATTAACCCAATATCATCAGAGAGAAGCACACGTGATAAAAGTCGGCACAAAACTGACATTCGAACATCAAAAGGAATATTTGTTTTCATCACATTAAATGCCGACCTTTGAGCATCCCAATTTGGCAGTAATGCTGACGCATTAGACAAATGATTCATATATCTGTATATATATTTTGACGACCTCCCAAAGTCAAAGGTTTATTAAGGATTTATCACGTGTTATTATGGACACAAAACTACATGAAAGTGGGAACAATTTTATCACATCCGCATACACACACACACACACACACACACAAATACACACATACATATATATATTATATATATATATATATATATATATATATATATATATATATATATATATATATATATATATATATATTATATATATATATATATATATATATATATTATATATATATATATATATATATATATATATATATATATATATATAATATGTATATATATGATATATATATATATATATATATATATATATATATATATATACATATATATATATATATATATATATATATATATATATATATATATATATATATATATATATATATATATATATATATATATATATATATATATATAATATATGTGTGTGTTTGTGTGTGTGTGTGTGTGTGTGTGTGTGTGTATGCGAATGTGATAAAATTGTTCCCACTTTCATGTAGTTTTGTGTCCATAATAACACGTGATAAATCCTTAATAAACCTTTGACTTTGGGAGGTCGTCAAAATATATATACAGATATATGAATCATTTGTCTAATGCGTCAGCATTACTGCCAAATTGGGATGCTCAAAGGTCGGCATTTAATGTGATGAAAACAAATATTCCTTTTGATGTTCGAATGTCAGTTTTGTGCCGACTTTTATCACGTGTGCTTCTCTCTGATGATATTGGGTTAATGTATTTTTCTGGTCGTTCTGTGAAGAGATCTACCGTTTCCGTGACTTAGAGACTTTAAAGTTTATTATTCTGATTATTCTGAGTTTAAAGACTCTGTTATAGGGTGGATATTTTCGATATGTTGCTAAGCATAATGGCAGTGCTATAGGCGGTTGGCGCAGACGACAACAGCAGCCTGCTTGGTGTTGCGAGCAAACGCAACTAGGTCATGTAAAAAAAAAATAAATAGAAATAAAAAAAAAAACAGTGAAATCCCAAAACAGTTCTAGAATGTTCTTAGCTTCTTTGAAGATATACTGAACTCTGGATACGTTTTTTTATAAAAAAAAAAAAAAAAAAAACACGACAAGAAACGACAAGAAATTAATGTTATGGCATCCATATTCCTGTCACCATTCCCCATGTCCTGCGTGCCTCATCAACGCATATGTTAAATTTTTGGCAAGATATCAGACCAACATATAGTGAAATTTAGTTCTTTTGAAATACAGCAAGCCTTAAATTTAATTTTGATTTTGGCCCAGATCCTGGGTCATGTTAATTTTATTTTTAGAATAGGATTATTTTCTGTCCTCTAAAAAAGTCTAAAACACGAAATATATACAATGATAGATCAGGAAATATATACATTGATAGATCAGGTAATATATACATTGATAGATCCCGAAATATATACAGTCATAGATCACGAAATATATAAATTGACAGATTACGAAATTTATACATTGTATAGATCACGAAATATATACATTGATAGATCACGAAATACATACATTCATAGATCTCGAAATATATAAATTGACAGATCACGCAATTTATACATAGATATATCACGAAATATATACATTGATTGATAAACTTATTTGAATAGATTAAACAAATGGAAATCTAGTTGTATTTCAGAAAAAAAAAACATTAAAAACGTTAAAATTTTAACGTTTTTGTTACATTTCCAAAATACAACAGGATTTTAACCTATTCTTCCAGCACGACAAGTGTGCGTGTGATATCTATTACGGCAAAACTACATTGCCAAATTAATAATAAAAATAAAAAAAAAATTAATATAAAAATAAAAAATAAAAATAGTAAAAAAAATATAAGCAAATATAAAAAGTATAAAGCTAAAAAAGAATGTAAAAATTGACCAAGGTACACAACAGAGAGAATATCAATTCTTCGCCTCCCGTCATATTTTCTGACCAGTCCACTATAGCCCAACGAATCTATAGGGCGAGACGGTACTCCACTTCGCCCTCTCCCACGTCGAGTGGATGCCATCAAACCGATTCCTTCGGAGCAATCATCCGAGGGGTAATAGTCCCAGACGCTTGTTTAGTTGTTCCCTGAATGTTCGAAGGGTCGCTGTACGGCGAGGGGAGAAGGGGAAAGGGAAATGGTGAGAAGAGACAGAGGGGAAATTAGAAGTGTTTGAAGTGAACCGAT
>NC_061087.1:26294714-26317214 GCF_015104395.2 Macrobrachium nipponense | reverse complement strand
ATTACAAGTATTTATTACTAAGAAACCATATAACATAAAGTAATACAGTTTGATGTAGAACGAAGTGCTTTGAATGTATTCTTGAGGAAATGTAGAATATTCTACAAAAAACTGCATTATTCAATGTTATATGGTTTCTGGGCAATGAATACTTGTATTGGTACCTGGACTTTATGGACAACCTGATCTATACCTCGTAGGAAGATGCCGTCACCTAGCTGCACCTCCTATCATCCCTTTTACTGTACCTCCGTTCATATTTTCTTCCTTCCATCTTCCTTTCCCCCGAACCTCTCCTAACAGCTGATTGAAGGTGCAACTGCTTTGAGGTTTTCCTCCAGTTACACCTTTCAAACCTTTTAACACTCAATTTCCGTTTCAGCGCTGAATGACCTCACAGGTCCAAGGTTTTGGCCTTTGGTCTTAATTTTGTATTCTCTCTTCTTTAGAATAATTAGAATGGTATCCATTACTAAATATTGGAAAGGGGAAATGTTAACCATTTTATTTATAAGAAAGCTTTGAATTGATGAGTATTTGAGCATAAAAACTTGTAATTCACCACAAATGTTAAAGTGTATATAACACTTGTTTGTCAGTATACCAAAGACCAGTTTTTCATAGTTATTTAGTAGGGAATTCATAAACTTACTTGGTATTTACGATGCTATTTGTATATTCACAATAATTCGAAATATTGAATAAGTGATTTACATGCAAGAACGGATGAGCCAATGGAATGCTTCAATAATACTATTAAAAATATCTTGGACGCTGAATTTCATTGGAATATAATTTACGAGATGTATTAAAAGTGTGATGTAATAAAACAAATTGTCTAAATGTTGCCGTATTAGTGGAAAAAGGAAATAAATGCCTAAATACTGCCTGTAGTCATATAAAATGGGAAAAAGAAAACTATTCGCTCAGTTTCAGTTTATTCTTGTGGGACCCATCGTCAACAAATTTAATTAATGAAACGCACACACGCAAATATTTAATCCTCAATACACACACACACATTCACACACACACGAACACATACACACACACACACACACACACACACACACTATAAGCGAATGCCACAGGAAAATGATAGGCAGAAATCCAAGCGCTTCGATTTCTGCCTATCATTTTCCTGTGGTATTCGCTTATTTAATGAAGTACTGTGATTTTGTAAGCATATATATATATATATTATGCTTACAATATATATATATATATATATCTATATATAATATATATATATATATATATATATATATATATATATAAAGTTTTTTTTTGCCACGAAGGAAAAAAAATGAAAAAACGAGTTAGCCGAGTACTTTCGGTCCTATTCGGACCCTTTACTGAGGGTCCGAATAGGACCGAAAGTACTCGGCTAACTCGTTTTTTCATTTTTTACCTTCGTGGCAAAAAAAAACCCTTATTTATACATAGTATCACGTTTTATATACTTCGTGATCAAGTTATTCATATATATAAATATATATATATATATATATATATATATATATATATATATATATATTATATATAGATATATATATATAATGATTCCAAATAAAACTACATCTTAAAACTTCAAGCGTCGACTCGCACGAAGGTAACAGCTGAACATTTGAGCAAAGCTAGAGGGTGGTCACTCCAAAAGCTCGAACGACCGGAACTGGAATGGAAAACGATATTTGAAACAGGATAGAATTGAGTTCGACTAGAAATGAGCGGGATGATATTTATCTCCTGCCGCAATAGTTTCCACTGGAATATGATCTCTGAGTTACGAATTCCCGCGGGTGATTTGCTCTCTCGCCTAATGAACCGTTTTGTTAGCGATGACGCCTGGCTGAGTTCGCTGCCGTTTGACGTGTTTATGACTTTGCCGATTTCGAGGTTATCAAACCGGCATTATTAGAGGGAGTTGGGGGCGGGGGTACATTATGGATGCTCATGATTTATCGGGAAGTCAAGTGTCGTTATGTGACATTTTGCTAAGGACGTGGACATGCTTTTATAGGAAAAACATTAAATGAACTCATTAATTTAAAAAAAAAAATGTTAAATATTGGAAAATGATTAATTTTGTTACCCATAAAAAATCATGACGAACTCAGTGATTTTTTT
The DNA here is from genome assembly GCF_015104395.2 of Macrobrachium nipponense. Lineage (NCBI taxonomy): Eukaryota > Metazoa > Arthropoda > Malacostraca > Decapoda > Palaemonidae > Macrobrachium > Macrobrachium nipponense. Next base: position 26,315,084 of record NC_061087.1, on the reverse strand, counting down.
AAAAATTTTAGATATTGGGAAATGATAAATTTAGTTACGCATAAAAAATCTTAAAATTTGACTGCTATTTGGAGAAGGATAAATTATTAAAATATTAGTCACAGGTAAATTTTGTTATACATAAGTTGCCTGTCATTTGGAAAAAAGTATACATACATACATACATGCATGCATACATTTATACATATACGTACGTGTCATAACAGCTGATAAAATGCAAATAGTTTATCCTTTTAATAGTGTTGCTAGCTAAAACGAGTCTGTTTTTTAAAAAGATTCGTTTCAGTCTCTCTGTTTATTATTTTGAGGATGAAAATTGTCTGTTTTGACTGAAGAGAAACTTCTTTTAAAGAGAAACACGCTGTTTCCATTAGAATCTGCTCTCATCCCGTAATCTGTTTAATCTCTTTGATTAGACTGTCATTTTTGTTTCAGCAACGTTTCCTTGATACACTTATTTTGATTTTCAATATTTTGGCCTAGATAGAGGCCATTGCTGTGTGTTATCTCCGCCTTTCCCAAGGAATAGATATCACATGCCAAAATGCAAAGACAAATGAATAACTAAATCTTCAAACTAACAAGTAATAAATACGTTGAAGTTTCCTGGCCTGAATCGAGTTTTCTGTACAGCGTATAATGCCGTTATGAAATTCTTAGCCATGGCCCATGCAACTCTCACCGGCGGCCCATGAAACTCTCGCCCGAGGCCCATGAAACTCTCACCCACAGCCCATGAAACCATTGGTCACGGCCCAGCGGTGGTTTGTGTTCTTGGCACCTATAGCGGTGCCAGATGCATGAGTATGGCTTACTTTCACCTTTAATAAAATAAAAACTACAGAAAATAGAGTGCTGCAATTTAGCATGTTTGATGATTAGAAGGTGGATGATGAACCTACGACTTTGCAGCCCTCTAGCCCCAGTAGTTTTTAAGATCTGAGGGCGGACAGAGAATGTGCGGACGGACAGACAAAATTCTATCTCAGTAGTTTTGCTTTTACAGAAAACTGAAACTGAATTTCAAACAGACTTTCCAGAACAGAATTCTTTACTCCGGAATTTGAAGCTCAGGCGGCAATTGTAGCTCATGGCTCTATAAAATAAAGAGCGGAGTCCAGAGGTAAAGAAAAATTCCTGGGGCAAATATTTGAGCTGCAATCAGAGTTAATTCAGGTCGGTCTTGTATAACACTGGGGAGCTACGAGATCCAGTCAGCGCTGGTGTGTGCTCGATCCTACTCGCTTAGTTCCGGATGAGAATGGGCCTGTAAGTGAAAGAATATGATTATGATTGCGAGCATGTTGGCACGCGCTACTTGCGCTGGAACCTGGGGCTGCTGTCTCCCCTACCAAACCCGCCCAAACTCACCTTGGGCGGACGAACTGGTTTGCAAGGGTGGATGGCCACAATTCCTGTCGATAGCTGATAATGGGCATAAAAATAACGAAGAATTCATTAACATCATTCTAAGAAGTAAATAAAATTATTTATTTATGGTTATTTGTCAATCATTGGCACTAATTCATTCTGCGTATTAGTAAAATGGCCAATAACTCCTCTCGATAACCATTAGAAAAGTGAAATATTTATACTGATTCACTATCAAAACTAGTTTGACTAGCAACATATAAATCCTGTTTTATTAAGATATTTGTTTAAATTCGACTCCCTACGTAATCTAAGAATAGTTCTAGCCCATCTTATCAATTATTTCTGAAACACGTCTCTGAAATGGTCTAACTGTGGGTCATCCTTCCAAAATCTCTTTGCCTCTGTCTCTTTCTGTCTTTCTCTGCCAGTCCGACTGTCACCATATCACTCTTTTTTTATTTTTTTTTGTTTTTTTTTACTTAATCCATTTTGGAATTCTTGACTTACTCTTTTATCCAGTGGGTGCCCAATAAGTTCACATCTAAAGAGGTAGTAGGTAGCCATTTCCTCCCTCAAGAATAATTAACCTTTTCCTTGTATTTCATATTCTTGGCCAGTTCAAAAACAGACCCACCGACACACACACACACACACATATATATATATATATATATATATATATATAGTAGATATATATATATATATTATATATATATATATTTATATATATATATATATATATATATATATATATATATCATTATATATATATATACATATATATATGTATATAGATATATATATATATATATAATATATATAATATATATATATATATATATTATATATATATATATATACTATTATATAAATACTATATATTTCATAGCTACAAATCTTGTACGAACCGTATATACAAGTGTTTTATTGAACTCATTATCTGAAAGAAATTCATAAATGAATCAGTCATTTATTCAGTTTTAAATGAATCATAAATGATCTTTCCTGAGCTTATTTCTCGTCATATTACCTCCCTAGGAATAATGCCAGATTAAAATGAAAGTTGAAGAATTCCCGGTACCGTAAAGAATTCCCTAGAGTTTTTACGCTTCAGAGATTCAGTGTAATAATCATCAGGTAGTGATTACATCTGTAAAGAATATGCAAACTTTTTTCATCACAGCTTCGAGAGGATGACAGTTGCCATGGATATTTTCCATCTCATAACCTGACTAGTTTCATTAGAAATTAGACGTGGCAAAAAGATATTGGATTTCGTATATCGAAAGTTTGAGATACAATTACACTTGCTCTTACTTTCAAGGTGACACAAATTATTAATTGGTTCTTATTCATTTATTATTTCCCAGTTTTTTTTCTTTTGTGAATGTCCAGCCAAAGAGACTTTTATAGTGAAGTGAAAGAAATATGCATATTACGAGCGAAAGTTGAGATACAATTATAACTTGCTCTTGCTTTTAAGGTGACACAAATAAAGTAATTCATTGGCTCCTACTCATTTATTTCCCAGTTTTTATTGTGAATTGTTAGCCAAAAAAAACTTTTATATGATCTGTTATTGAAAAAAAAATATACATATTAGCATGATATTACGATTTAGCAAAAAAATTGTCGGTCAGAGAAAATATTATTATTTTTATTTTTCGTTGAAAGAATACAAAAATTACTATTCAGTCAATTTTTTTAGAACTGTTTGAAAAGGGGCTTTTATTTTCTGTCAAAGACAACTATTGCGCCGTCTTTGTCTGTCCGTCCACCTTCGGATATTAAAACATTAGCGGGGCTAGAGGGCTGCAAACTGATTGATCATTCATCCTCCAATCATCAAACGTATCAAATTACACCCCTCTAGCCTCAGTAGCTTTTATTTTATTTAAAGTTAAAGTTAGCCGTGGTCGTGGAATCTGGCAAAGCTGTATGATAGGCCACCACCGTGGCTGAAATTCCTTCATGGGCAGCGGCTCATACAACATTAATTCTGTAAAGAAAACTCGATTGCGCCGAAGACACTTCGGTTTATTTTTCGCTGTTTTTTAAAGCAAGTGATTTTGTTTCCTGCCTGGAAGAGATTAATTAAATAACAGGTGTTAAAGGTGATATTTTCCGGCAGGAATATTGCTACTGTGCCTAAGTTTCACTTGATTGAATGACTGAAATGAGCAGATAAAATCTTATAGGTTTGATATCACTGAAAGCTAATTCCCTGCCATAACAAGTGAGGTAAATGCGATTTATTCGAATGAAATATCGGCATTAATATCTTTCCCAGGAATCGTAAAATACAAACATTGTTGTTCAGTGATTAACTGAATACTAATCCTCAAAAAATCAATCGACATAAACCTTTAATTGTACCTAATAACGTAAGATCCTTCTTTGGTAATGCTTTCCGTTTCATTGCGTTATTTATTGCTGAGAACCATATAACCCGTGATAAAACGCGTAGTAAGCTCAGTCCATTATGTTAGGATATCAAGTCTTACCAAATTATTCGGTTCTAATAACACTGGATTTGTATCAAACATGATTTGGTGTTGATTAATTTTCACTTAGATTTTTGTAGCTTCGTCTGTAGTGATTATTGCCATTGCTTATGGCACAAAACAATAAATAAAGGTAATAATGACATATATTTTCTTCTATTGTATATATATATATATATATATATATATATATATATATATATATATATATGTGTGTGTGTGTGTGTGTGTGTGTGTGTGTGTTTGTGTGTGTATGTGTGTGTGTGTGTGTGTGTGTGGGCACCTATTTGAAAGCAATTTCATCCACGAAAGTTGTGGTAACCTAAGATCTCTGTTTTCGAAAGAGACTTGTGAATAATAATATAAAAAAAAACTCTGTGGTAAAACTTCCATTCTGGGGCTTCAAGGATCAAATATTAGAGAGAATGATAAATGGAAGCGCAAGAGAAACTTCCCAAGTGTCAAGTTTAAACGGAAATGCGGGTAAAATATTCGTTTCTGAACTTTGAAATCACTTATGATTTAGAAATGAAGAAGCGAGAAGTGAATTGTGCTGTGTAATCATATCTTTAGTCTCTTCCTGGCCACTTTTTTTTTTTTGTAGCAATATGATTACGGAAATCATACTAAGCAGTATGATTGTTGTAATCATACTTAACAGTATGACTGTCATAATCGTACGACGTACGGGTTAGTTGGATTGTCGTAACCATATTAGGCAGTATGATTACGACAATTATACTAAGCACTGCGATTGTCGTAATCATACTACTTAGTGGGGTTATCGTAATCGTACTAAGCACCAAGAGTATGACCACTATTCTAAGCAGTATGATTACGACAGTCATACTAAGGAGCATGATTTTTGTACTCACACCAAGCAATACGATTGCCGTAATCTTAGTGTTAGTATGATTGCCGTAATAATACTACTTATCTATGATTGTCGTAACCATACTAAGCAGTATAATCAAGACAATCATACTATTAAGTATGATTGTCGTAACCATACTATGCAGTATGATCACGACAATCATACTAATAAGTATCATTGTCGTAACCATACCAAGCAGTATGATCACGCCTATCATACTAATAAGTATGATTTTCGTAACCATACTAAGCAGTATGATCACGACAATCATGCTAATAAGTATGATTGTCGCAATCATGCTGCTTATCAACCAAATTAAACATAGGCTTGTTTACAGAAGTCTACGTAGATTTCGGTCCAATTATCACACAGTTTTTTTTCTTTTCTTTTTTTTTTTTTCTTCACCGAGATGGTTTATCTAAGATTTATCCATTGTGACTTCTGGGCGACGGAATGTCAGTCGAATTTTCCCGGCTGGGCCTTAGTAATGCACAAAGGACCTGATCCAACTTTGATAGCAACTCAAATACCTTCGTCCTCGGTGCTTCGAACGTCGTCACCTTTCAGTTCGAGAGAACGAGAGAAGAAAATGTGACGTTTCTCACTTTCTCTTTTAGAGAGCCGTAGAAAAAAAGTGACTCACGTCCCTCGCTTTCTAATTTAGGGAGGTGTCTTCCATTTGACGTACGATATTTTTTTTATTTGTTTGTTTTTACCCAACAGTATCTGTATTTTATGATTAATTTAATCATAAAAAATAGAATTTTTTCTTTGTTTATACTTCAAAATTTCCATACTTCAACGACTCAATACCAATTACTCTTTGGGGGCATCATGATCATTATGACGACTTCCCAGGAGCTGGGGAGTTCTCATAAAGTGGGTATATATATATATATAATACATATATATATAATATATATATATATATATATATATATATATATATATATATATATATATATATATATATATATATATATATAAGTCATATCATATTACCATGATTCATATACATATATCGAGCTACAATGTCCTTTAATATCTAATTCACTCTACCTCGGAATTAATATATTTTCATATATGCTTAACCGAAGGGGAATTTTTTCTCGATAATAGATTTACCTGTACTTGGGCGCGAACGCAGGTACATTATAAATCCAGGAACGTCAGTGGAAGCGGTACCACCCAACCGCGAGAGGCTTAAAGGTAAATGTCGTCTCTCACCTCAAATACTTTCTCGCGCTGAAGTATTCGTTGGTTTGGAGACAACATCAACCCGCCTCGACTCCGGTAGTTAAGTAGCACTTTTGACAACACGTAGCATTTTACATAAGTCATATCACATTACCATGATTCATATACATATATCGAGCTACAATGTCCATTATATCTAATTCACTCTACCTCGGAATTAATTAATATTTATTTTCATATATGCTTAACCGAAGGGGAATTTTTTCTCGATAATAGATTTACCTGTACTTGGGCGCGAACGCAGGTACATTATAAATCCAGGAACGTCAGTGGAAGCGGTACCACCCAACCGCGAGAGGCTTAAAGGTAAATGTCGTCTCTCACCTCAAATACTTTCTCGCGCTGAAGTATTCGTTGGTTTGGAGACAACATCAACCCGCCTCGACTCCGGTAGTTAAGCAGCACTTTTGACAACACGTAGCATTTTACATAAGTCATATCACATTACCGTGATTCATATACATATATCGAGCTACAATGTCCTTTAATATCTAATTCACTCTACCTCGGAATTAATATATTTTCATATATGCTTAACCGAAGGGGAATTTTTTCTCGATAATAGATTTACCTGTACTTGGGCGCGAACGCAGGTACATTATAAATCCAGGAACGTCAGTGGAAGCGGTGATATCCACAGTGAAAGGGTATTCAGGAAGTAATATTAAATACTAAATGGAAGAAGCTATAAAAAACGTATCTCTCTCTGGTTACGTTTTCGTCCATTTCATGGTTTAAATTTTATGTTGTTCATATTTAGCTTCGTGTATAATTAGAATATTTTAGGAGCTATTCTCTATAATAATTGACAATTTTCCATTAATTAAATCAACGTTTCATACGTTGAGAGAGAGAGAGAGAGAGAGAGAGAGAGAGAGAGAGAGAGAGAGGAGGCTTCAACATTAATCTGACAGAGAAAAGAGAGAGAGAGAGAGAGAGAGAGAGAGAGAGAGAGAGAGAGAGAGAGAGAGAGAGGGAAGCTTCAATATTAGATAATATCGCATTGCACGTACCTAGCTAACCAATAACATTAAATTTAAAATAGCATTTATTTATATCCATTCTAGTAATTTCAGCAAATGCAAAACCTTTAGAAAAAAAAACAAGACAAAACACCAATAAGGAAATTAAAAAGAAAACGAAGAGTCAGTCATTCATTTAAATAAATTATCTAAATCACTGTTCCTGACATTACGGTTGTAGAATATTTTAACAGTAAGCTGAGGTAAATGTTGAGCCGTGCTCTCCTAAGTCTCCCTCAACTCAGGAGTCTTTATTAGATGTTGACACGAGTCTCATGCAGACTGCGTGGAAATGAGACGGTGCATAGTAATCTGCGCTCTATCGCGCCCAAGCACGCACTATTTATTTTCCAAATGGATTTGAGAAAATGCTTTGTGGCTTCAACATTCCTGGGATCATGACCTCTGCATACAGGAATTCCTTCCCTCCAAGACTAAACCTTAACTTTTAGGTTCTGTAGAGAGTTATGGCAGTGTGTGTGACGTCGGGTGGATATTCAAAAATGTCATATAAACGACATTGTGCTTTAACATACCTATTCATTTTTTTCAAGCAACTAGTATCAAAATCTATTACAAACCACTGCATGGTGAAGTGTTCTTAATTGAATATTCGAACAACAATAATTGAATTTTTCATACGCAACAATATTTATATATATATATATATATATATATATATATTATATATATTATATATATATACATATGTGTGTGTGTGTGTATGTATGTATGTATGTATACACACAAACCAACAAATATATATATATATATATATATAATATATATATATATATATATCTTATATATATAATATATATGTGTGTGTGTGTGTGTGTGTGTGTGTGTGTGTGTGTGTGTGTATTATATAATCGCTAAAACTAAAACAAGTACAATCTATTGCACGAATTCAAGGTCGTTATGCAAAGCCGTATCTTTAACGAATATTAATGGATCGCAGTTTAAATCATTCGAATATAATTTGTAATCGTGCATTGAAGCAATTTCATTTCGGTCAAAAACTGAAATTGATAACATCAAAGGCTCCAGCCAGCAGTTGGAATTTTCCTTTGCTAAGGAATAGAATGATTCTTTAATTCAGGGTCAAAGTCAAGTGCTAAAATTAAATATAATTATCATCATTACCCGGCTTTAGAATACTAGGAAATAGAAGGCCATTGGTTGATCTTGAATATGATTCAAGATATATTTTCATATTCTTGCAAATCAGCGAAGCATAGGCCTTGTTTTGCAATAGGTAACATGTGTCTCGGTCTTTTAACTTAATCAGAGAATCTACGAACAAGATTGTGACGTGCAGTGGTTTGAAAATGAAAAGGATATGATAGTATATGTATAAATATTTGCTATGTATATATTATATATATATATAATAGATATATATATATATATATATATATATATATATATACTATATATCAAAAGGGTGGGTGTGTGTATGTGTGTATACATTAAATATATTTACACATATATATATTTATATATAAATTTTTATATATATATATATATATATATATATATATATATATATATATATATATATATATATATGTATATATATATATATATATTAATATAAATTTGTATGTGTGCATATGTGTATAATATTCCAGGTCATACACCCACGACTATTTCTGCAGAACTTACTAGGTTTTCAATAGCAGGTGTCCTGTCTAATTTTTTTAAAATGAAAACTGCAAAAAGATCTCACTCAAGTAAAGAGAAAAATTCGCTTGAACAAATTGCAAGCAGTACGTTTCCAGCTGAATATTTTTTCAAACACTTCCATATCCATGTTTTTTCTGTAGCCACTTTTCGTGTATAAAAATCCTTTTTCAATCTTTCTCCGTTGATAAATATGCTTTCCTTTTTTTTTTTTGACAAGTAAAAAAATGTGAAAACCGATCAGTGGAAGGTATTTGTTTCCGTTTTTTAGATGATGGCTGTCATAATGGAAGAGAGAGAGAGAGAGAGAGAGAGAGAGAGAGAGAGAGAGAGATTCCATACTTCACTGATGTATCCTTCAAAGCTCATGTAGAGAGAGGGGGAGGGGTGGGTGGTAGACTGACAGATGAAGAGAGAGAGAGAGAGAGAGAGAGAGAGAGAGATCAGCTTAGTGAAAACTGCATGCTTATGGAGGAACAGGTGGACAGGACAGGTAACAAGAGATAGTTTATGCAACCCGAGTAAGAGATGAGAGAGAGAGAGAGAGAGAGAGAGAGAGAGAGAGAGAGAGAGAGAGAGAATTGTATAGTTAAACGATTTCTCTCGGACCTTATTTTTAAGGAAAATAATCTTACCAAATAATTCTTTGATTCATTTGATGACGGCTGTGGTAATGGAACTACGAGAGAGAGAGAGAGAGAGAGAGAGAGAGAGAGAGAGAGAGAGAGAGAGAGAGAGAATTTCGGAATCAACCTTATTGAACAGTGTTGTATCGCTAAACGATGTTCTCTCGCCCCTTATGTTATATTTACTTAGTTTATTTGATGTAGATTCACACTATTTGGCTTCGAATGTTATAAGAAAAATTTATATGTATTATTTATTAAACAGTTTAACTATTAGAACCTCTCCTGCATCGCCGTTGTCATTATGGATATTTTTAATCTTTCCAGCTATTCCTGAACTCCCTGTTTTAACTGTCTCGAGCGCTGAATGGCCAAAACTGCACCTTTATTTGGCTTGGTTACCTAAATTTCATGATTCAGCTTCTTTTGTCATTTTTTTTTTTTTCAGATTGACACTTCCGCAACATTAAAGTTTTTCCCATATATATATAAATATATATATATATATATATATAGATATATATATATATATATATATATATATATATATAATATATATGTGTGTATGTGTGTGTGTGTGTGTGTGCGTGTGTGTGTGTGTGCGCGCGTGGATATATGGTATATATCATTTTTACATGCTAATACATACATTACACAACACACACAGACACACACATACACACAAACAAACATGATATATATATATATATATATATATATATATCTATATCTATATATATATATATAATATATATATTATATATATAAAACCGAGTCACGAAAACTTGGATTTCGTGACTACTATCTTTATATGTATAATATATATATATATATATATATATATATATATATATATATATATATATATTATATATATATATATATATATATATATATATAGTATATATATATATATATATCTTATTATATATATATATATATATATATATATATATATATATATATATATATATATATATATATATAATACTATATATATCTATACATATATATCTATATATATATATATATCATATATATATATATATATATATATATATAGATATATATTATATATATATATATATATATATATATATATATCTATTTATTTATATAATATATACTATATATATATATATATATATAATATAGTATACGTGTATATATTACTATATATATAATATATATATATATATCTATATATATATATATATATATATATACCTATATATATGTGTATATATATATATATATCTAATATATATATATATATATATATACATATATATGTTTATATATGTACAGATTCAGTCTTAAACATCCATTCTCATAGCAATTAAGCAAAAAAATCAACGGAACACAAGAAAAATGACAGACACCGCCATATATTCTAAACTCTAAACACCTCGTGAGAAAAAGTCTGCTGGCTTGTACAATTGGCCCATAAATATTCAGGAACGCGGAATTAATGTAAGTCACAGAAATATTTTTCGTACCATTGGAATTATGCTAATTTGATTTGGCAATACTAACTTATTCAGAGGCGCGCGTTGCTTTTTTTTTTTTTTTTTTTTCCTTTATGGTGCTGGATGCGGCGCGGAATAATTTTGAGTGGGAATTCTGACGTTTTCATAAATAATTGATTGGATATCTTAAAATCATATCCCTTTCAATTCGGGTAAAACCAATTATATTTGTCGCTGGGTTTTTCAAGGTCTCCAATACAAGATCATGATTGCATTTCTGAAGTGTGACCCATCTTGGTAAGACTGTATAATATGCTCTGTATGTTGAAAATAAAATATAACTCTTATTTTTACTTTTACAATAAGAAAACGAAGGATTATAAATCTGACGAACTTTGTGGGTAATGGTCACTCAGTTATGTCAACAATAAATCTTATCAAGGAGAGAGAATCAATATTTATGTATTTATGAAGTGTAGCAATTATTATGCATTTGTAACACGATGCTAATAATATATAAACAGAAACTATTTGCAAATGAAGCCTCTTTCTCGATTTATTCGACCATATTTAACGACAATATGTATGTATGTATGTATGTACGTTTGTATATATATATATATATATATATATATATATATATATATATATACATATATATATACATATATATATATATATATATATATATATATATATATATATATATATATATATATATATATATATATATACTATGGTATTAGAGAGACATTTCAAAACATCAGTAATAAACTGAACATTGACCCTTGAAATAAATAATGAAAAACAAAATAAACTAAACCTTCCCCCTTTTACAATAAATGGCCCCCACCCCCAAACCCCTCCCCCACCACCACAATCTAACCCCCCCCCCCAACTATGACTCCACTAACAACTACTGCGCTGCGCGTGGGTAAAAAATAGTAAACTTAACTTTGCCCTGCTCGACGACTTCGACTTCTCCACCGAGTCCTATTTTTCTTCTTATCTTACGACATCCTGTGATTTCCCAGGGGTCTTTATCCTGTACCTCGAAACTCCCTCTGGGTCCTGATAAACTACTGCCTCCTGCAATAACCTTCACCTCGATTTTGAACCCCCCCCCCCCCCCCCCCCCGGCCCCCCCCCCCCCCCCCCCCCCACCCCCACCCCCCCCCCCCCCCCCCCCCCCCCCCCCCCCTCCCCCCCCCCCCCCCCCACCCCCCCCCCCCCCCCTCCCCCCCCCCCCGGCAATTTGCGCCATCAAATCGGACCCAGAATTATGGTCCATCTATGCCCGCTTTATCACGGGAGTGGGACGTGGTCCCATAAATTCGGGGAGGATAGGTGATCGAGGCAGCTTTTATTTCTGCAGTTGTTGTTCGGATAATTGTCTCCAGAGGCGATTATAGGGAATTGACTTCGTTGTCTCTCCTGCCGGAATGGAGGTGAATTGACGGTCTTTCTTCAGTATAATATACATGGTGTCCATAAAGTCCAGTACCATTACAAGTATTTATTACTAAGAAACCATATAACATAAAGTAATGCAGTTTGATGTAGAACGAAGTGCTTTGAATGTATACTTGAGGAAATGTAGAATATTCTACAAAAAAACTGCATTACTCTATGTTATATGGTTTCTGAGCAATGAATACTTGTAATGGTACTGGGACTTTAAGGAAAACCTGATCTATACCTCGTACGAAGATGCCGTCCCCTAGCTGCACCTCCTATCATCCTTTGGACTGTACCTCCGTTCATATTTTCTTCCTTCCATCTTCCTTTCCCCGAACCTCTCCTAACAGCTGTTTTTTTTTTTGATTGAAGGTGCAACTGCTTTGAGGTTTTCCTCCTGTTACACCTTTCAAACCTTTTAACACTCAATTTCCGTTTCAGCGCTGAATGACCTCACAGGTCCAAGGTTTTGGCCTTTGGTCTTAATTTTGTATTCTCTCTTCTTTAGAATAATTAGAATGGTATCCATTACTAAATATCGGAAAGGGGAAATGTTAACCATTTTATTTATACTAACGCTTTGAATTGATGAGTATTTGAGCATAAAAACTTGTAATTCACCACAAATGTTAAAGCTATATAACACTGTTTGTCAGTATACCAAAGACCGTTTCATAGTTATTTAGTAGGGAATTCATAAACTTACTTGGTATTTACGATGCTATTTGTATATTCACAATAATTCGAAATATTGAATAAGTGATTTACATGCAAGAACGGATGAGCCAATGGAATGCTTCAATAATACTATTAAAAATATCTTGGACGCTGAATTTCATTGGAATATAATTTACGAGATGTATTAAAAGTGTGATGTAATAAAACAAATTGTCTAAATGTTGCCGTATTAGTGGAAAAACAAAAGGAAATAAATGCCTAAATACTGCCTGTAGTCATATAAAAGGGGCAAAAAGAAAACTATTCGTTCGCTCAGTTTCAGTTTTATTCTTGTGGGACCATCGTCAACAAATTTTAATTAATGAAACGCACACACGCAAATATTTAATCCTCAATACACACACATTCACACACACACACGAACACATACACACACACACACACACACACACATATAAGCGAATGCCACAGGAAAATGATAGCAGAATCCAAGCGCTTCGATTTCTGCCTATCATTTTCCTGTGGTATTCGCTTATTTAATGAAGTACTGTGATTTTGGTAAGCATATACATATATATATAATATATATATATAATTAATATATCTAATAAAATATATATTAATATAATAATATATATAATTTATATTTAATATTATATTATAATATATATATATATATATATACTATAATATAATATATACTATATATAATAAATTGTGATATATATATATATATATATATATAATAATTATACTATATAATATATATATTATATATATATATATATATATATATTTATATTTATATATATATATTATATCTTATATATATATATATATATATATATATTATATATATATATAATATATTATTTATATATATATATCTATGATATACTATATATATATATAATAATATATATATTAATCAATATTTATATCTATATATAATATATGCTTTACCAAAATCACAGTACCTTCATTTAAATAAGCGAAATAACCACAGGGAAAATGATAGGCAGAAATCCGCAAGCGCTTGTATTTCTGGCCTATTCGTTTTCCTGTGGGCATTCGCTTATCTGTGGGCTGCTTTTCTCTGTGGTGTCGGTGTGTGGGTCTGTGTATGGTTCGTTCGTGGTGTCGTAGTTGTTGTGGTATGTGTTCGGTGTGTAGTGTGTGAATGTTGTGTGCGGTATTGAGGATTAAATATTTGCTGTGTGTGCGTTTCATTAATTAAATTTGTGACGATGGGTCCCACAAGAATAAACTTAAACTGAGCGAATAGTTTTCTTTTTCCCCTTTTATATGACTACAGGCAGTATATATATTATATATATATATATATATATATATATATATATATATATATTATATAATATATATATATATATAAATAAAAGTTTTTTTTGCCACGAAGGAAAAAAAAAGGAAAAAAAATGAAAAACGAGTTAGCCGAGTACTTTCGGTCCTATTCGGACCCTTTACTGAGGGTCCGAATAGGACCGAAAGTACTCGGCTAACTCGTTTTTTCATTTTTGACCTTCGTGGCAAAAAAACCTTTATTTATACATAGTATCACATTTTATATACTTCGTGATCAAGTATTTCATATATATAAATATATATATATATATATATATATATATATATATATATATATATATATATATATATAATGATTCCAAATAAAACTACATCTTGAAACTTCACAATTCTCTTTCGAAAACAGAGATCTTAGGTTACCACAACTTTCGTGGATGAAATTTCTTTCAAATAGGTGCCCACCTACAAAAACACACACACACACAAACACACACACATACACACACACACACACATATATATATATACAATAGAAGAAAATATATGTCATTATTACCTTTATTTATTGTTTTGTGCCATAAGCAATGGCAATAGTCACTACAGACGAAGCAACAAAATTCTAAGTGAAAATAAATCAACAGTAAATCATGTTTGATACAAATCCAGTGTTATTAGAACCGAATAATTTGGGATGACTTGATATCCTAACATAATGGACTGAGCTTACTACGCGTTTTTCCACGGGGTATATGGTTCTCAGCAATAAATAACGCAATGAAACGGAAAGCATTACCAAACAAGGCTCTTACGTTATTAAGAACAATTAAAGGTTTATGTCGATTGATTTTTTGAGGATTAGTATTCAGTTAATCACTCAACAACAATGTTTGTATTTTACGATTCCTGGGAAAGATATTAATGCCGATATTTCATTCGAATAAATCGCATTTACCTCATTTGTTATGGCAGGGAATTAGCTTTCAGTGATATCAAACCAATAAGATTTTATCTGCATATTTCAGTCATTCAATCAAGTGAAACTTAGGCACAGTAGCAATATTCCTGCAGGAAAATACCACCTTTAATAACTGTTATATAATTAATCTCTCTTACAGGTGGGCTACAAAGTCACTTGCTTAAAAAACCAATGAAAAACTAAGCCGAAGTGTCTTCGGTGCAATCGAGTTTCCTTTACAGAATTAATGCTGTATGGGCCGCTGCCCATGAAAAACTTTCAGCCACGGTGGTGGCCTATCATATAGCGTTGCCAGATGCCATGACCACGGCTAACTTTAACATTTAATAAAATAAAAACTACTGAGGCTAGAGGGGTGTAATTTGATATGTTTGATGATTGGAG
The DNA here is from genome assembly GCF_015104395.2 of Macrobrachium nipponense. NCBI lineage: Eukaryota > Metazoa > Arthropoda > Malacostraca > Decapoda > Palaemonidae > Macrobrachium > Macrobrachium nipponense. Next base: position 26,299,453 of record NC_061087.1, on the reverse strand, counting down.
GGTGAATGATCAATCAGTTTGCAGCCCTCTAGCCCCGCTAGTGTTTTAATATCCGAGGGTGAACGGAGAGACAAAGCCGGCGCAATAGTTGTCTTTGACAGAAAATAAAAAGCCCCTTTTCAAACTATTCTAAAAAAAAATTGCTGAATAGTAATTTTGGTATTTCTTCCAACGAAAATAAAATAACATTTTCTCTGACCGACAAATTTTTTGCTAAATCGTAATATCATACTAATATAAAGAAAGTTATATATACTTCGTGATCAAGTTACTCATCATACTAATATATATATTTTTTTTCAATAACAGATACTATGAAAGTTTCTTTGGCTAAAAATTCACAATAAAAACTGGGAAATAATAAATGAATAAGAGCCAATGAATGATTTGTGTCACCTTAAAAGTAAGAGCAAGTTGTAATTGTATCTCAACTTTCGATATACGAATCCAATATCTTTTTGTTACGTCTAATTTCTAATGAAACTAGTCAGGTTATGAGATGGCAAATATCCATGGCAACTGTCATCCTCTCGAAGCTGTGATGAAAAAAGTTTGCATATTCTTTACAGATGTAATCACTACCTGATGATTACTACACTGAATCACTGAAGCGTAAAAACTCTATAGAATTCTTTACGGTACCGGGAATTCTTCAACTTTCTTTTTAATCTGGCATTATTCCTAGGGAGGTAATATGACGAGAAAAAATAAGCTCAGGAAAGATCATTTATGATTCATTTAAAACTGAATAAATGACTGATTCATTTATGAATTTCTTTCAGAGAATGAGTTCAATAAAACACTTGTATATACAGTTCGTACAAGATTTGTAGCTATGACTATATATGTATTTATATATAGTATATAGATATATATGTATATATATATATATATATATATATATATATATATATATATATATATATATATATATATATATATATATTATATATATATATATAATATAATATAAATATATATATATTATATATATATATATATATATATATATATATATATATATATATATATATATATATATATATATATGTGTGTGTGTGTGTGTGTGTGTGTCGGTGGTCTGTTTTTGACTGGCCAAGAATATGAAATACAAGGAAAAGGTTAATTATTCTTGAGGGAAGAAATGGCTACCTACTACCTCTTTAGATGTGAACTTATTGGGCACCCACTGGATAAAAGAGTAAGTCAAGAATTCCAAAATGGATTAAATAAAAAAAAAATAAAAAAAGAGTGATATGGTGACAGTCGGACTGGCAGAAAGACAGAAAGAGACAGAGGCAAAGAGATTTTGGAAGGATGACCTACAGTTTAGACATTTCAGAGACGTGTTTCAGAAATAATTGATAAGATGGGCTAGAACTATTCTTAGATTACGTAGGGAGTCGATTTTAAACAAATATCTTAATAAAACAGGATTTATATGTTGCTAGTCAAACTAGTTTTGATAGTGAATCAGTATAAATATTTCACTTTTCTAATGGTTATCGAGAGGAGTTATTGGCCATTTTACTAATACGCAGAATGAATTAGTGCCAATGATTGACAAATGACCATAGATAAATAATGTTATTTACCTCTTAGAATAATGTTAATGAATTCTTCGTTATTTTTATGTCCATTATCAGCTATCAACAGGAATTGTGGCCATCTTGCTAACGGGTGACTGTAGAGGGAAACATGACCCAGCCACACCACCCGTGCAAACCAGTTTGTCCGCCCAAGGTGAGTTTGGGCAAGTTTGGTAGGGGAGACAGCAGCCCCAGGTTCCAGCGCAAGTAGCGCGTGCCAACATGCTCGCAATCATAATCATATTCTTTCACTTACAGGCCCATTCTCAACCGGAACTAAGCGAGTAGGATCGAGCACACACCAGCGCTGACTGGATCTCGTAGCTCCCCAGTGTTATACAAGACCGACCTGAATTAACTCTGATTGCAGCTCAAATATTTGCCCCAGGAATTTTTCATTACCTCTGGACTCAGCTCTTTATTTTATAGAGCCATGAGCTACAATTGCAGCCTGAGCTTCAAATTCCGGAGCAAAGAATTCCATTCTGGAAAGTCTGTTTGAAATTCAGTTTTAGTTTTCTGTAAAAGCAAAACTACAGAGATAGAATTTTGTCTGTCCGCCCTCAGATCTTAAAAACTACAGAGGCTAGAGTGCTACAAAGTCATAGGTTGATCATCCACCCTCTAATCATGAAACATGCTAAATTCCAACCCTCTAGTCTCTGTAGTTTTTATTTTATTAAAGGTGAAAGTAAGCCATACTCATGCATCTGGCACCGCTATAGGTGCCAAAAGCACAAACCACCACCGGGCCGTGACTAATGGTTTCATGGGGCGTGGCTGAGAGTTTCATTGGCCGCGGGTAAGAGTTTCATGGGCTGTGGGTGAGAGTTTCATGGGCCGCGGGTAAGATTTCATGGGCCATGGCTAAGAATTTCATAACGGCATAATACGCTGTACAGAAAACTCGATTCAGGCGAGGAAACTTCGACGTATTTATTACTTGTTAGTTTGAAGTTTTAGTTTCTCATTTGTCTTTGCATATTTGCGTGTGATATCTATTCCTTGGGAAAAGCGGAGATAACACACAGCAATGGCCTCTATCTAAGTCAAAATATTATATATCAAAATAAGTAGTATCAAGGAAACATTGATGAAACAAAAATGACAGACTAATCAAAGAGATTAATAGATTACGGGATGAGAGCAGATTCTAATGAAAACAGCGTTTTTCTCTTTAAAAGAAGTTTCTCTTCAGACAGAACAGACAATTTTCATCCTCAAAGTAATAAACAGAGAGACTGAACCGAATCTTTTTAAAAACAGACTCGTTTTAGCTAGCAAGCAACAATATTAAAAGGATAATCTATTTGCATTTTATCAGCTGTTATGACACGTACATATATGTAGGTGTGTATGCATGTATGTATGTATGTATGTATACTTTTTTCCCAATGACAGGTAACTAGTATCAAATACTAGTATTTTTTCTATGTATAACAAAATTTACCTGTCTAATATTTTAATAATTTTTCTTTCTCCATATAACAATCAAATTTGAAGGTTTTTTATGCGTAACTAAAATTTTTTGAAAAATCATTGAGTTCGTCATGATTTTTTATGGGTAACAAAATTAATCATTTTTCAATATTTAATTTTTTTTTTTAAATTAATGAGTTCGTTTTAATGTTTTTCCTAGAAAAGCATCTCCACGTCCTTCGCAAAATGCCACATAACGACACTTGACTTCCCCATAAATCATGAGTATCCATAATGTACCCACACCCACAACTCTCTATAATAATGCCGGTTTGATAACCTCGAAATCTGCAAAATCATAAACACGTCAAACGGCAGCGAACTCAGCCAGGCGTCATCGCTAACAAAACGGTTCATCAGGCGAGAGAGCAAATCACCCGCGTGAATCCGTAACTGAGTGATCATATTCCAATGGAACTATTGCGGCCGGAGATAAATATCATCCCGCTCATTTCTAGTCGAACTCAATTCTATCCTGTTTCAAAAATCGTTCCTTTCCAGTTCGGTCGTTCGAGATTTTGGGAGTGACCACCTTAGCTTTGCTCAAATGTTCAGCAGTTACCTTCGTGCGAGTCAACGCTTGTAGTCTTAAGATGTAGTTTCATTTTGAATGATAATATATATATATATATATATATATATATATATATATATATATATATATATATATATATATATATAATATATATATATATATATTTACAAAATCACAGTAATTCATTAAATATGGGAATACCACAGGAAAATGATAGGAAGAAATCCAAGCGCTTGGAATTCTGCCTATCATTTTCCTGTGGAATTCGCTTATGTGTGTGTTTCATTAATTAAATTTGTCGACGATGGGTCCCCCAATAATAAACTGTTAAACTGAGCGAATAGTTTTTTTTTCCTTTTACATGACTACAGGCAGTATTTAGGCATTTATTTCCTTTTTTCACTAATAAGGCAACATTTAGAAATTTTTTTTAATTACATCACATTTGTAATACATCAAGTAAATTATATTCCAATGAAATTTAGCGTCTAAGATGTTTTTAATAGTATTATTGAAGCATGCCATTGGCTCATCCGTTCTTGCATGTAAATCACTTATTCAATATTTCGAATTATTGTGAATATGCAAGTAGCATCGTAAATACCAAGTATGTTTATCAGTTCCCTAATAAATAACTATGAAAAACTGTTGTCGGTGGTATACTGACAAACAAGTGTTATATAGACTTTAACATTTGTAGTGAATTACAAGTTTTTATGTTCAAATACTCATCAATTCAAAGCATTCGTATAAATAAAATGGTTAACATTTCCCTTTTCCCATATTTAGTAATGGATACCATTCTAATTATTCTAAAGAAGAGAGAATACAAAATTAAGACCAAAGGCCAAAACCTGGGACCTATGAGGTCATTCAGCGCAGAAACGGAAATTGACAGTAAAAAAGGTTTGAAAGATGTAACAGGAGGAAAACCTCAAAGCAATTGCAGCTTCAATCAGCTGTTAGGAGAAGGTCGGGGGAAAGGAAGATGGAGGGAAGAAAATATGAACAGAGGCACAGTAAAAGGGATAATAGGAGCTGCAGCTAGGGGACGGTATCTTCCTACTAGATATAGTACAGGTTGTCTATAAGGTCCCAGTACCATTGCTTAGGAACCGTATAACATAGAGTAATGC